>NW_028277030.1:57763560-58066590 GCF_059951505.1 Python bivittatus | reverse complement strand
GGCAGAAGTAGAAACTTGATAGGATTGGAAGCAGTGGGGCCAATTTCCGATGCCACTATCTTCAGAAAACAAGAGGAGAGTGAATGAACCAAGCACGATTGACGTCCCATTGCCCCCAGTTGCTCAAGCATCTGTGGATGGTCTGGAGGGCAGAACAGAGCAATGAGGGTTGAGTATCCTGTACCCACTTTCAGATGCTGCACTTCGCATGGTGTGTAGGCAAACAACTTACCTCTTTAGCTGTTGCCCCTGTTCTGTCTTGCTGTCCTGAACTGTTTATCAGCTCAACGGGTACAAGCTTTGTAGCTATGGCTAAGATTAGATTCATATAAGATGAGGAAAAGAGGACTTCATACAAGTTGTTGCTAAAGGCTTCCCAATAGGGATCTGTATCAGCTTCTCCAAAGAGTAGGGCACATTTTAATTCCTTATGAACCCATGCAAATTCATAATAATAATAATCTTGCTTCTGGTTTGCAGTGATGGCTGTAATCCCCAGTAAGCAAGTGAATGTGGCTCCTTCCTGCACCTGCCATTTCATTTGGTGGTCAGTTAGGCATGCAGTAGTTATTGTCATAACTTCTGTAGGATACTCATCTAAGAGATTCAGGCTACCAGGGAACTCCTTTGTTGTGACAGCTGATGTTCATCAGCACTCACTATTCAGGTAAATGCCAGTGGCAGGGTGACTTTGGAGTGGCAGGGCAAGTAATACCCAAGACAGTTGCCTTTTTCCCTTGTCCCCTCATTCTTCAAGAACCCTGTGGCTGCTTAAAGAAAATACACATTTTAAAAGCTTGGTATGGTTTTCTTTGTTATCCTGTTAGATTATAGCAGTAATATACTGTAGTAGCAGTGACAGTATAGGAATATAGAAGAGAATTTAGGAGATGGAAAGTGGCTAATGATAGGCTTCCTTACAAATTACAGGTGTTAATATCTTCTTTACAGCATTTATACCTATGTAAGCATGAATAGGATTACAGTCATAATTGCTTGCTGTACAAGTTTATGAAAGTTTTTTGAAGCCATTTATAATACCATGTTAGATTGGATGGATCTTTTCCCTATTAAGTGTGCATAAGTCCATAGCCTAAAGAATTGCATTATAATACAAAGGCATAAGATATTATTCTTGAAAAGTAAATGGTTTAGTGTTAATGACCTCTGAAATTCTTTGTAAATATAGTTTGCACCACTCCCTTTCCTTTTTTAATAGTAATTTTATTAAGAATTATAATTACAGCAGTACAAACTAATACAAACTAAAAAAACTAAAAGAATAAAAAGAAAATGTAAACAGTGCAGAAAAGAAAAAAGGAAAAAAACAGAGAAATAGAAAAGAAAGAAAAATAAGAATATAGTAAAGAAAAAGAAAAGAAATATATAAAGAAGTGATTTCCCACCTTATCACCTTCTCTTAAAATACAGCAAATGATCTTGTCTTCCCATATCCCATCTCTTATCTATAAACAAATCCATAAAACCTCGTCATTTCAGTCCTGATGTCAGCAAAAGCCCATTAAGGGTTACCAGAGATAACAACATATCTATTTTAACCTTGATCAAATAAATCAACTTTATATTCCTTCCTTTTGCTTCTAACAATCTTAATCTTTAGTCCTTTCAAATAATGTTGTACAACTTGATTTCTTTCCATTTTTCTTTGTCCCTTCTCATTCTCTCTTAGTGTCCAATTTTTAAAGTCTTCTCTTACTATTATTTTTAATTCAAAAGGATTTTTCCACAGGAAGGATTCTTTATAATTAATTCCAAAATCTTATTTCAAATTTATCTGGACCCTTAGTTGGTTTGTAACTTTCTAAAATCAAAGTTTTAATCACCCTTTTTCTGTTTATTCAAAAAAATTTTTTTTTTAAGTTCTTAAACTTGTAGTTAAAACTTCTCTCGCTATGGATTGAAGGAAACTCACCGTGCTGTAAAACTTGTCAATCCAAAGTTTTCTAATAGCTGAAAAACAGTTAACAAGCAATTTCCAAAAGTGATTAGAAAAGGAAGTATGCAAACTTAGTGTCCTTTCAAAGGCGCCAACTGTGGTTTGAGCAAAATGGTTATTCCCTCGTCTCCCAGCACTCTAAACTTGCCAGAGACCACTGTCTTGTGGTCTCCCCACGATGAGCCGCTGTCAGGAGCACTTGTGGGCTTTCTCAAGTCCTCTCCTTGTCCAGAGAGGAATTATCAGAGCCACTCTACTCGCCAACTCTTCATTCCGCCGTGGTCGTCAGCTCTACTTTTCACAGAGCCATCTTTAGTCCGCTATTTCTTCCCTTGAAGTCACCCACCATCTCCCTTTCCAATGGAGCAGTAATTAAAAATTGTGTGACTGCTCATATACTATATTTTCCCATGGTTAATCAAACCATGGTTATTACTTTTTGGTTTGTACAGCACACTAAATTACAAACTAACCACATGGGATTGCTGCTCACACACTAGGCTAAAATGTTGGCTACTTGGTAGCTTTGTATGCTGAGCAAACACAGCCTGTGTCTTTCACCATTGTTGTCTTAGACTTTTCTGTTAAGTTTTCTGAGATCTCCAATTGAGATTAATCTTATTTGCAGAGTTTTGGTATTTTTTGTAAAAAATAGGACAATATTGTAACTAGAGAAGCTTTTAAAAGTTATATCAATGAGTGAGAAAGGTAGCAATAGAGATTGCTGCAGAAATAAATAACTCAAGTTCATTTTTTAACCATTTTATGCAATTCAGCTGTAAACATGAAAGGCATATATATGCCTTTCAGAGATGGTAGTAAGCCTTATAAGCAAAGCTCTGTAATCCCACAAATGCCAATTCCAGGAAAACTCCAAAGAAATTGGGAGGAGTCTGCTCCCAGTGTCATAACCGACGTACCTAGAATCTCCCTTCAGACCTTTCAACTGAATATGTGAAAGTGAGGAATAAAACACACTGAAACAATGTATGCAGTGACTTGGAGGGAAGGTAGAGGTTCTCGGTGCTCCCCACACGCTTTTGTTCCTCATGAATGCAAGTCTGATCACCTAAATAAAGCTTGAGGAAGACAAGGAATCATCCATGAATGTACCTAACTTTTTAAAAAGTAATTATTCTGTAGAGGAAAACAGTTAAGAGTTGTCAGATACTGGTTTATTAGCCAAATGTGTGTGCATTTATGTAAACTGCCTGGTCTATAGTATGTTGCATAGTCTAAAGAAAATTTTAGCCAGTTTTCCATTAACAGAGTTATGTCAAATCCTGGTGGCATTTCAACCCACCATTTAACTCTGTTGGAATATAATTAGAAAATGCTTATTTGGTGTCAAGCAATGACAGAAATGTATACCTTGTAGTCTTTGAATAGGCAAAGACTTCATATTGATTATTTGACATCAGACTTACAGGATAGCTAAAGCCTTACCAGGAAGAAAGGAAGGAGCATTTGCATTGTTCCCTCCCTGTCTATTTAAAACACATATAAAGGAATGATTTTATGTTGTAATAAATGAAAAAGAATGCACTTAGAGCAGTTCCAGGGGATTGGAAGGTGCACAATCACTGACCATTTCTATTGCACACTCATTTTGTTTCTTTCTGATATTGGAAATAATTTATCTCAGCAGGTAGGAGCCATAGGATTGCAACCTAAGAAATTGGAATAAATGTAAGATAATTCTTTTTCTGACAATGTCCTAGTGAACTAATTTCAAAAGGAATTTAATAGATCAAATATAGTTGTACTTATTCAGAAGTAATTGTTAGATAAAGAAGTAGAGTATTGCAGCTGAAATTGATGGCTTGAATTGTCTCCTACAGCTGCACACTTAATTCTAAATAAGCATAGGATTGCATTATGATATGCTAGAAAAAAAGGTGTTTAGAGGAAGAAAAAAACCTGGTGTGGATGGTCCGATGCAAGCTTAACAATTTAACAGTTTAAAAATAACAACAACAGTAGTTAAGAGCTTCAAGCAAATGTTAGTTTCTTGAATACAGAGTTCTTTTTATGGAAAAAATTGTTCCAAGTCTCTGTTCCTTTGTCTTTACCTAAAATCTGCTCTAAAAACTCCTTGATACTCAGGACAGAAGAAAAGAGAATCAGTATCTCTTCCCCCACTGACTTCCATTGTGGAAAATCCACTTAACTGAAATGACTTTAATGGAAAAAGTTTCATTTTCAGAAAGACTCAGTTGGATCCAAGTCTGTAATGAATATATATATTATTAATTTATTATGCTTAGATTAGGAGTATCTGTGTTGCTAGTCTCCGAAAGAACCAACGTGCTTATTTCATACAGCTTTGATGAAATTTCACACCAATTCTTTACATCCTTAATAATATTAATTCAGGACCAAACTTATATATTTTATACTAGCCCACCAAATAGCAAGAGCAAAAGTTGTCCCTGCATAGAATTATATTCATTGTTATCTAAAACTTAAGTATGGCTAGAACTTGATGTACATCTTACATATGCACCAGAGATGCTGGATTTGGGTTCGTGGATTTATGCTGTGCTTATGCTTTGTTTTCTACTTTTTCCCCCTTGTCCTGTTAATGTAGAGGAACAGAATATGAATTCAGCTGAATTGTTTGATGATGAAGACAATACTGAAGGTACTGTTCTTTCAATATATTTTCCTATCAAATTATAATATTTATGTAATCAAACACAATAGGTATTTGGATGTAAAGATTGCAACAATGTATTGGGCATTCTAATGTATAAATGAGCATTATTTTTTACTTTCCAATTAATGTTTTTTATTTTTCTGACATCTTTTTTACATTGTGAAAAAATGGAGATTTCATACATGTTCAGTTCTAAATAAAAATAGATGCTAACCAGACACTTTTATTATGGAGAAAGTATTGGTAAAATTATGATTGGTAGGTTTGGTGGTTCCTTGGTAAAATCTTGATTGTTCTGATTTCCCATATGAGTAATATGAAATATGCCTGATGGCAGATGTGGATTTTTTTTTCAACCTGAAGGTCAGATTGAGTCCAGATAAGCATTTGAGGGAAGGGGCATGGTCCAAAATGGATAGAACCATATTTCAAAGTGGGCAACACCACCTTACTGTAGATATATAACCTCTAGCATACATTCATAAGCAAGACACTGAATTCACAGACTGCATTTGCATATTCACTGTAATCATTGTCATTGGAGAGTGATTTAAAGCCTGATTGCAGCTGGGGTAGGAGTGGTATTTAGAGGAAGGTTGTAATATTTGAAGTGGGAAGGTTAGATTTTTTTTTTCTTTCCAACAGTGCCCCCTGTCTTCACCATTATTATTAGCTTAATACATTGTCAGTAACTGAATTTGATTTAAAGCCTTGCAGAGACTGTAAAATTCTCTTTTATGCAGTCATTTGTTTTTTTGGAGATCAGCTTTTCCCTGTGGAGGGGAGCTACTTGAAAGTGGTGGGCAGTCAGGGCCTGGAGGAAAGGGTGAAGTTTGAGGAGAGGGAACGGGCCTACCAGAGTTTTGCAGACAAGATGAGGGCCCATAGCACACCATAATTAGTCCATAGTTTGGACATTACATGCCTTCTCTATAGTACGTAATAGGAATCTGCATGACTTTGAAAATATTTGTTTCAAACTTGGAACAAATCTTACATTCCAGTTCTACTAAAACATTTTGGATAGGTTAGGGTTTGGCAAAAAAACAAATGTTTTTATTGTTTCAGGCTTCAGATGAAACAAAATTTGGAGGTCCAGGATCCTGGAGTGATTATGCAGGCTGATAGGGCAAGGCTAGTGGATGTCACCCCTCTACTTCCCTCTCCCCTTCAGCCACTCCCAGTGTAGCATATCTCATCAGCCCATTCTCTCCTCCTTCTTCCCAGTGCCTTCCTTTCACTGTCTCACTTCAATTGCCATGGCATATCCCACCAGACAGCCCACCCTTCTAATCTTCTCAGCGACTTCCCACCCAAAACCAGCTATTTTGTGTTCTGAACAGTTAATACATATAATAATATGGTTAGTGTTATATATCAAAACACCTGCCTGGAATCAACAGCCTAATGAATTTCCTATCTGTGATACCTTTGTTACTATTTTTCTTTAAATTAGGTATTAAAAATATTATGAAAGTAGAAACTGATAAAGAAGATGAAGTGCTAGACTGCTCTGTAATTTCAAGACCTGAAAAAAATTCACTGGATGGTTTAATAACTTGCCTACAAGACATCAACAGGCGAAAGCGGACCTCATTTGGTTTTGATGGCTCAGGGAGCCACCAAGAAATCCTGCCAAGTGTGAAAAAAAGAGGCCTTACACAAGAGGTGACTCCTTTACATATGGCTATTTAGAGCATCTTAAATTTACTATTTACCCTTCCAGGATTATTGATACATTTATATCAACGGTGAAATGTATTTGTCCATATCAAGATAATTTTTGCTGTGAAGTTCATAACTTGCATTATGGAAGTAACTACTGTATATACATGATTATTATATTCAAAAGCTCAAAAGACAAAGATGCAGCACAGAAGTATTAAACTATTATTGGATAACATTTATTTGATATGTGAAGTATACTACGTTAAAGCAGGTTTTGCATATGCAAGCTGGTAATTTATTTAAGATGTCAATCTCTTCATATTTTTGTCATTATTATCATTACTGATTAATTTAAGTATTCTTCTGGATTTCATCTAAAATAGTGGACCTTTGAACATTTGTGGTAGCAAAATTAGCTTATGCATTTTGATTAACTGCAATAATAATGTTAGGGATGCTTCATAGGTGAAAGTTTAGACTTAGTTTCTGAAACCATACATTACATTACATTACATTACAATACAATACAATACAATATTTTGAATTTGCTCCCTCTAAGAGGAATGTTTCATAAGTAGAGTTCTGGGAATGATTTTCATCAGTTCCTTCTTCCTCTTGCAACTTTGTGTTCTTGAAAAATTCCTTCAAATTAATTCTATAGCCTTAGAATTCCCTGATAGTATCACATCCAAGAACTAATCAGACTCAACCCTGCGTAGCTTTCCAGTCCAGTCAATGTCAGCTACATATTGTCTCATCTCAATTTGACAGAGACTGTATTTTTTATCTTTGTCTTTTAACGCAAAACCTTCACAATGAAATTTACATAAGTTAAGATTTTAAAAGTAATATACATCAAAACAATATATAGTCTTTTCCTATAATGTGCATATGATCATCCTGCTCCTATATAATTTAAAATGAAAAGCTGCACTCTTATGTGTCTGTCTATCTATCCATATTTTAAATTATATTTGAATAGTTTGTACTTGAGTATCTGAATCCAAGTCTTGTCTGTTCATATAAAAAGTTGCGTTAAAGTTTTGTAAGTAAAATGTTTCCAAAAAGCAGCCCAGATCAAAACATCCCAGAAGAAACATTCCAGAAATATTTGCAAAGTGGCACAAATTTAAAATTTATTTATGGTCCAAGACAAATTCAATAAATACAATACAGTAGCTATAAAAATAAATTTTAAAATTGCAAGGAAATCCTAAAGCAATTAGCAGCTAACAATTAATAGCATGAGGGAGGAACCAGATGGCTTCTAACAGCTATAGCTATTTGTAAGTATTCTGCAACCTTCTTAGAGGTTTCTGAAGAATGGTCATCCAGGAGAAGGGTAACAGCCTCCTGGTCACAGTGGCATTTAGAGTTATTAACAATTGGAAGTATTAAATCTGATCTCCATTGGGTGTACAATGGACATTTTAATAGCACATGTGAGACAGATTCTACCTCCGAGTCTGAACAGAAACAAGTTCGGCTTTCATATAGGATACTTTAATATTTACCAGTTGTTGCCCTAATAGGTAGCAGCCCAATTTAAGCCAAAATAAATAGTCTCCTATGTGGAGCATATAAGATGTTATAAAAATATCTAGGGACAGACCAGGGAGGAGGAGCAATTGTGCTATAAAAGGGATGGGAGACTGGCTCTGTCATTTTGGATATCTAGATCCCAAATCCTCTGCTTTAGTTCAGCCATGGTTTTCTCAAGTCCCAAAGCAGGTAATGCTGACAAGGGAAGACCGCAATATGCCAAATCGTCATTAATTCGCCTTCTCAGGTTGGAAGAGAACCTATCCAGCAAGGTGAGATGAACTAAGGAGGTTCCTCAGTAGGCTTGCTTCAGCCAGAATCTAAGATGACAAAGTACAAAGCACAAAAATATATTTAAGTATTTATTCCACACGTAATTATTGCTGAAATTAGAATAAACAGGTTTTATCAACATACAAAATTTAAGAAAGTATCTATCATTGTTTTGTACAACTGCTCCTCAAAGATTAATCACAGCCCTTATTATATGTTTAGCCTTGATGTATGCAGCCCTGGGTCAGTGAAAATAAATGGGAGTCTTTCAGCTGTTCTTTCTGGGGTAATAACACTTATTTCCTTGTGTTTTTAAGATAGAATGTTCAGTGCCTGTTTGCCTTTGCAGCATTTGAATAAGTATTGGGCTAGTAGAAAAAATCAATATGATCAGATTTTAAAATGTGAATATTCACATATGTTTTTATGTTCTGCATATTACAATGTGATATTGATGTGAGACAAAATGTGTTTGCAAAATATAGAAATCTGTTGTATACTGAATTACTGAAGACACATAAACAATGCAAAATATTAGTATAATTTATGGCCTGATATTCTGTATTTCATTAATTTCTCCACATACTATCAGGCCATAAATTTATATAAGTATTTTGCATTATTTTGATGTCTTCATTAATTCATTATGGTCATTTGCACCTTCTTTGACATTTCCTCTATTTCCTTTACCAGAAGATAGTTATTTGCAAATAGATACCAATTTGGACTTTGTGATAATTCAGTTGTTACACATGATGGCTTATTGGAGGGCTCCTGTTTGTAGAAATCTTTATATTGAATAGGAGAATGCCAGTAATTAAAGGAAATAATATTCCCAGTTATTATATATCACTGTCCTAGGGGGGAATCTAACCTTGCAGATTTTGAGTGAAACAAGGAGTGGAGTCAAAATAAGTCACATTTCTTTTCTGCTGGTGATATTAATAAGAATCCAAGCCAAAGAATCCGATATATGATAGGGATGTATGGAATGCTTGAAAGGTGCACTTGGGAAGCATGCTGGCATGAACAAAGCATTTCTCCTTGAACTGTTAGTTGTTCTCTCCAGAAGGCTTGATGCAGCTGCTTTGAAGGCTTTTCCAATTGAGTCTGCATGTAGGAGAGTTTGGTATAGTGGTTAGGGTACTGGACTAGAAACCAGGATACTGTGAGTTCTAGTCCTCTCTTAGACATGAAAGTCAGCTAGGTGACTTTGAGTCAGTCACTCACTCTCAGCCCAACCATCTCACACAGTTGTTGTTGTGTGAAAAATAGTAGGTGGGAGCATTATGTACGTCCCTTTAGTTGTTCAAAGGAAAGGTGTGATGATGATGATGATGATGATGATGATGATGATGATGATGATGATGATAGACAGTAATAATACATATTCAAGCAACACTTCCACAGGAATTACCAGCAAAAGGAAACAGGTGTGTATGTACACAGATACAACTGGGGAAAGCCTTTGAAGCAGCTGAGGTAAGCCTTCCAGAGGACCCAGAGGACCCAGCTTCAAAAAGAGATGCTTTGCTTCTGTGCATGTGTTTTATGATGCAGTTCTTTTGAATGTTTTATACAGCCGTTATTTATTTAGATGTATACTGTACCCTATTATCTCACAATGCTCAGAGTGGCTTCCAATAATAAAATCACAATTAAAATAATATTAGAATTTGAACATTAAAATAACCTTAAAACATTATTAAAAATATAAAAATTCTAAAAATGTTTAAAGCCAAATGAAACAGGGCCACTTAAATTTCAGGGAATGGCAGATAAACAGAACTTTACATTTAGAAGAATATAAACTCTGGAAAACTATTATGTAAACAAGACTTTCCTATTGATTTGAAAACTGTAGGTGGTGCCACACTGATGACATCAGATTGTAAGTTAAGATAAAGAAATCCATGAAAAGAAAGATTTCTATCTTCTTCCTTCTCTCTAGCTACTTATGATTTCTGAATAGGCTCTCTAAGATGGGCAACCTTCTGAACAATCTGGAATGAGGTACAAGATTGCTGGAGGGAAGAAAGTAGTGAATTGAATTGAAAAAACAATGTTAAGATTTCTGTAGGTGGAAAATATAGTAGAATTTTTTGATACTAGAATCTCAATTAAAATATGTACATATTGTACTGATGATCAAGCTTTCAGTAATTCTTTGAATATGAGCACTAATGTTCTTGTTTTTTTTTAATTTTATTTTTTGTTTCTTAGATTTGTGCTAGCAAAATTAGCTTATGCATTTTGATTAACTGCAATAATAATGTTAGGGATGCTTCATAGGTGAAAGTTTAGACTTAGTTTCTGAAACCATACATTACAATACAATACAATACAATACTTAGATTTGTATCCCATCTTTCCTCCAGGAACTCAATGCAGCACACATAGCACTCCCTCCTCCAGTTTTTCCCTGAAACTGTAATGCTGTGAAGTAGATTGGGTCTAAAAAGAATAAGTGGCCCAGAGTTACCCAATGAGCTTGTGGGTGGCCTTGAGCATAGGTCTCTCTGGCCCTTATCTGACAGTGTAACACAGTGTTTCTCATACTTTGAGTTGTGACATGTCTAGAGGGCACAAAAATTCTATCCAAAGCTCATATACTTACCCTGCAGAGGGAATTATGATTAAGGGGAAAGGAGGAATGGTTGAGAGGAAACCGAGAGGAGAAAATGGCAAGGACCAGGCTGGAAGGGAAACAGCATGTGGACTGTGATTATTAACTCAGAGCACCTGCACTAAGCAACTGATATCCTGTTTTGCAAGCTGCAGCATATTTAGAAGAATTTAAGAGAAGATGATTTAGGGCCAGGGAAGGGCTCTTTTCTTTTTTTCCTGACTTTGGTGAATAAGAATGGCTGTTTTCAAAATGAAACTGAAATTTAAGGAATAATGCAAGTTATGGAATGGAAGTGCTTACTGAATGTCTGGAATTCTGTGATTCTGAATGGAACAAAGCATAGCATCATAGAATTATGCAGTAGGAAGTAACTGCAAAAATATTATCTAACCCTCTGCAATTTACAGGGCAACCAATTAAACCATCCTCAAAAGGTGGCTTTCCAGCCTCTTCTTAAAAATGTCCAGGGAATAGAGAAATCACAGCCTTCATAGGTAGATTGTTCCACTGTTGTATGATTTCATTTAAATACTGTATAAGGAAAAACTTCCTGGCAATATGTTTTTCCTTATTTAAATAAAAGCTAGGTAGCTGCAACTTATACCTGTTATTTCTGGTTCTAGCTTTCGTGGCAAAGGAAATTAGTTCCTAACTATCTTCTGTAGGTCCCCTTTTATATACTTGAATGCTGGTGTCATGTGTCCCCTCAATTGTCTTTTTGTCAGACTAACCACCCCAGGTTCCTTCAGCCTGTCCTCACAGAGCATGTCCTCAAGTCTCTGTATCATATTTGTCACCTCTTGACCTATTTTAAGTTGTCAATTTCCTTCTGGAAATGTGGTGCCCAGAATTGTACACAGTACTTCAGGTATGGTCTCACCAGTGCAGAGTAGAAGAGAATAAGAACTTCACATGTGTTTGATTCAGTGCTTTTGATGCATCCCAAAACTGTGTTAGCCTTTTGAGCAGCTGGTTCCCACTGCTGGCTCATATTCAGCTTTTTGTGAATGACTTCACCCAAGTCATTTTCTGATGTAGTGCTTCCAAGCTGCAAATCACCCATCTTTTATGTGTCCCCATATTTTTTTATTCATAAGTGTAATATCTTACATTTCTCTCTGTTAAAGAACATCCTGTTTCTCAGTCCAGTTCTCCAACCTGTTCAGACTCTGATTTAATTCCAGTAGGATGGAGCTGCTGTTGTATGTTCCATGAATATTCTAATATCTATTGTTCTGAATGGGATTGCATTTCCTCTGAAGCAAATAGTGCACAGTCTGGAGGTTCTCTTCGATTCAGAGCTCCTGCTAGAGCAGCAGGTGGAGGCTGTGGGCAGAAGAGCCTTTGGCCAGGTTTGACTTTCTCTAGTTGCACCCTTTCTTGGACCTGGAAGCTTTCAAGATTGTGACTCACACACTTGTCCTCTCTTGAGTAGACTGTTGTAATTTACTTTATGTAGGGCTGCCCTTGAAGACAACTCAGAAGCTGCAGCTGGCGCAAATTGCAATTGTCTGCTAGCCAATCCAACAAATTAACTCCTACTTTGCAGGAGCTGCACTGGTTAATGGTAGGCTTTTGGGCCCAATTCAGGGTGCTGGTGGTTGCTTATAAAGTCCTTTACAACTTGGGCTTTTGTTACTTTCAGCACCATCTTCTCCAGGGAGAATCTGCTTGCCTTATGCAGTCTAGCCAGTAGAGAATGTTGCTTCTCCAGAGATCAAGTGGATTGGAGTCCAGATGATCTTATCAGTGGCAATCTCTTTGCTGTTGAAGATGGTTGATCCTAAAAGGCTGAAGTTATCTACCACTTCAATATCTTCATTGTCAATTCTAATATTTTATGAATATTTAATTTGAATTCATAATTACTAATGGAGTTAATATCATTTTTTTTTCCCCTGGCCCTGCCAGTTTTTGGAATATTACCTCAGATCAGCGAGCATAAGCAAGCATGTATAGATGCACAGATATACAAGTGTTACCCAGATATATTTATTGGAGGAAAATTTCTTGGGAATCGGTTTTAGCTGTAGCTGGCAATCCTAGGTTGACAAGGCAGGGAAGCAACATTACATAGGACTTTTGTATATGCTTCTGATGTTATTCAAATCATTTGTTTTATTTTTTGAATATCAACTTACATTCAGGGTTGTCTTCTGACATAAATTGTAAGAAGTAACAAATGACTACTAAAATAATGCTCTAATGTTTGGTTAATGTCAGTTAAATTAAGATTAACTTAGTTGCATTTAGTCAACAGTTACAATAATTTGTAATTTAATGGAATCTTGTTGACTTCAGAGAACTAAGTTCAACTTACTTAATCTACAACTGACCCTATGACAAATTGGATTAAATTAATGCATTGTTTAAACTCAGACAATGAATTACTTGTTCCTTAAGGACAAGTGAATAACTTATTCAAAAGTATTATAAACTAATGATCCATTTTGTTTGTTGAAAGGACCAGACCTCAAACTTGAAATGCAGAGATGGGTTGCCTACTCAGGAAGATGTCGAACAGCCAAGCAAGAGCAAAAATTCCAGTCTAACATGGATTTCTGAAGAAACTTTGAATAACACAATTATGCCTTCATATAAGAAACCTCTGTATGGGATCTCTCACAAAATTACAGAGAAGAAGACTTTGCCAGGAACAGAACAGTTTACTACCTTTGAGTTATTTGAAAAGATTAATCCTAGCAGTCCCTCCAATCTTAGGACTTTGAATGAGCAGCGCAAAAGAGATACAAGCGCTATTACAATAGCTGCTGAGTCTGATTCAAATATATATTCTTTAATACAAAAGATGTTTTATACACTGAATACATTAAATTCTAACATGACTCAGCTTCACAGCAAAGTAGATTTGCTGTCACTAGAGGTCAGTAGAATTAAGAAGCATGTCAGCCCAATAGATGCTGTTGCAGAATTCAAGCCACCTCCTGAGTATCAACTGACTGCCTCAGAACTCAAACAGATTATGGATCAAAGTACATCAGGTGGAGACCTGGCTTGCCGATTACTTGTACAACTTTTTCCAGAACTCTTTAGTGAGAATGAGTTAAGTAAGGCCTGTACCACGTGTGGTTATCTTAACAAAAAGAAACTTGAGTCACTTCATTTGCAGCTCATCCGAAATTATGTGGAAGTGTGTTATCCATCTGTGAAAAATCCTGCTGTTTGGCAAGCAGAATGTTTGCCTCAAGTCAATGACTTTTTCAATAGTTTTTGGGCTCAGAGAGATATGGAAAATAGTCAACCAGATATACAGTCCTCTAGTTTTTATGAGCCTGATCATATCATTAATGATAAAGATGATGAAGAAGCTCTACCTGTTGACAGAAATAGTTCTGTTGCCTCAGAATGGGTATTTGATGCTCAGGATATAAATGAATTTTTAGATGAAGCATCTTCTCCTGGAGAATTTTGTGTCTTTTTGCTGCACAGATTGTTTCCAGAACTCTTTGATCACAGAAAATTGGCTGAAAGATATAGCTGTTACGGAGAGTGTGGGAAACAAGAACTTGATCCTCAGCGGCTTCAGGTGATCCGCAGGTATACAGAGATTTACTTTCCTGCTATGCAGGAGAGGAAGGCTTGGTTACAGCATTGTGTTCAGCGAATAAATGATGAACTTGAAAGCATGTATATGGATGACAGTGAGAATGAACAGATAAGAGATGATTGCTATGATTCTTCAAGTTTGCCTGATGATGTGTCAATTATAAAAGTGGAAGATAATTTTGAATATGAAAGACCAGGTAGAAGGTCAAAAAAGATTTGGCTTGTGCCCATAGACTTTGATAAACTTGATATCCCTCCCCCTGATTTTGATGTTCCTGTCTCAGACTATCTTTTAAGTAAGGAACAGCTTAAGAATATATATGAAAGCAGCTTATCTATAGGTAACTTTGCTTCTCGATTGCTAGTTCACTTATTTCCTGAATTGTTTACTCATGAAAACCTAAGGAAGCAATACAATTGTAGTGGCTCACTAGGCAAGAAACAGCTTGATCCTATTAGAATTAAATTGATTCGACACTATGTGCAAATGCTGTATCCAAGAGCTAAGAACGACAGAGTATGGACACTGGAATTTGTTGGGAAACTTGATGAAAGATGTCGTCGGAGAGACACTGAACAAAGGCGCACATACCAACTGCAGCGAAAAGTCCATGTACCAGGACCTGAAAGGAGAGAATTCCTGACCTATGCAATAAATCCAGAAAGATTTAAAGAGGAGTTTGAAGGACCACCATTGCCTCCAGAAAGAAGCAACAAAGATTTTTGCAAGATACCACTTGAGGAACTTATTGTTCCTCCACCAGACTTTTCTGTGCCTTCTCTATATTTGCTATCTGATAAAGAAGTAAGAGAGATAGTACAACAAAGTCTTTCAGTTGGTAACTTTGCTGCCAGACTTTTAGTAAGACTTTTTCCAGAGCTTTTTACTTCAGATAACCTCAGACTGCAATATAACCATTCAGGGGCTTGTAACAAAAAGCAGCTTGATCCTGTCAGACTGAGACTCATCCGCCATTATGTTGAAGCTGTTTATCCTGTTGAAAAAATGGATGAAGTATGGCATTATGAATGTATACCAAGCATTGATGAAAGATGCAGACGTCCAAATAGAAAAAAGTGTGACATATTGAAAAAAGCCAAGAAAGCAAAAAAGTGATCTTTTAAGTTTCCAAAGATGGTGACTTCAGTTATTTTGAAGCAACTTGAGAGGTCAATTGGTTTAGCACTAGGGCAACTGACCAGTACATCTTTTCTTTTGTATGTATTTACATATACAGGAATGGATGAGAAGTAGTAGAAAGTTATAATCCAGCCAGAATATCTCTTAAAAACCCTACTGAAACAAATGCATATTGCGGAAAAAGATATTTTATTACTCCGTTTTAGTATGTTTTTATCTAGCTTAGATTTCTTGCAGTCTTTTCACTTACTACCTACCTACACTGGGTCACAAGGAACTATAATTATTAGAGCTGATCCAATAATATATCATCTAAATATAATATTCATCAGTGAAAATAGATTACATAGTGTTTAATTTTAATTAATTTTAAATAGTAATTAACCTCTTTAAGACAGTTTTCAATAGGGATCTTTAATCAGTCATTTGGAAATTAATCAGTTTTTAAATCTTTCAAATCTCTAGTTTTAAAATATTATACCTCTTTAAAAAGAATGGAAAATCATAATAATTTCTATGCTTATAGATATTCCTTATATCAAGTTTGAATATTAGGAAAGGAAAAACTACAAAATCAAGTTATACTTTTTTAAAAATAATTTTTCATTTTATAGTTGATTTGATGTAAAGATTATGATTATAATCATGGGGTTATTTAATGAGTGTTTATGTTAAGATTGTAGTACTGATATTTCAGTTTTTATTCATATAAGTTATTTTATTGTTTTCTGTGTAATCTTGATACAAGAACTACTGGTATGAGTGGAGGTTGTGAAATATAGAATCCTACCCTGTATCAGTAAAAGTGGTGCTATTACCTGTTATACTCACTACTTCAAAAAACAAAATACTTGAATTGAGGAATGTGCAAAATCACTTAAGTCCATATTATTTTTATCAGTTAAATTACTGCAGCTTTTAAACTGTTGAAAATATTAAATATACTATCTATATTTTTATTTGAATTATATACTGAGAACTCTCTCTATTGTATGTTGATTAGTATCTTCAAATACAGTGGCACCCAAATAATTTCATTATCACAGAAATAATTTGATTATCACATAATGATTAACTTTTCTTTAATCATTGAAGTTCAGTTGATCAAAATCATTGATTATATATTTCCACGAAAAACATGTTCAGTAAACATTAAACTTTTTGTTTTTTGTTTTTCTGAAGAGTACTACATTGTGTCAGGGCTTTATTTTTTTCTTTCATTGCAAGTCATGAGATTCTCATGACAGAATAAAACTATATTCCCTAAACTGATGTTTCCTTATAGGTGCTGGATTGGATTAGATCCAAAGGAAGATAACAGTGTTTCAATCCCACCGAAATCAGTCATGACTAACATGTTGCACTGATTTCTACAAGGCTATAACAAGACTTTCTCTGGATCCAACCCACTAATTTTTTTCTGAAATGCCCATAAAGCTCTCCAGCATTTGGTTTAGAGAAGGAAACTGATCCTTGCCTGTGGATTTGCTGTTCCCTTGAATAGTGTAGATTGCATATCTGATGATCAGTGTGCACACTTGAATGCTGTGTAGTAGAGTGCTTGTCCAAGGCTAAGGATGATTTCATTTACTTTGTCATTTCTAGTTTGATACACTCATTCCACTTGCAAGTTATTAAGGTAACGTTATTGTGGATCCAATTAAACAATATTTTTGAACAATTGATTTAAAATGGATATTTAGTGCAGAATATACTATCCATGATTATGCATGAAAGAGGTACTTGCATCGTAAATAGAGCAGAGAACAAGATAAACTGTTTTCCTTTCTCTTTATAATTTAATACTTATTTAGCACAATGAATATTTAGATGAAGGGTTTGTTTTACTTGTACACTATTAATTATTTCCAGTGTCTTGGACATTATAAAGCATCATGAAAATAACAAGTGTTAGTCTTGATAATAACTTTGGAGATATCAACACAAGTCTTGTCCATGTTAAGGAAGAGATTATAAAGTATTTCAACTTTTGTTGAGAAAATGCCTTTTTCAATCATTTTTAGAGTGCAAAACCTGAATGGTAAATGTGAGTGGATTTGACAAATAGCTGTTCTTATTTGGTAACATTTTAAATAGTAAGTTTTTCACCTTTTGTGATTTGCTGAGGAATTTCTGCTTCAATATACTCCCACAAGCCTACAAGTTGTCTCACTCACTGAAACCTTGTGAACTCTGCACGCAGCCTTTGCAATTGAGGGATCAGAATAGCATGTTAGGGTTGTCCAGTGCTTTCAGTTTGAAAGCAGAAAGGTGCTTTAGGGCACGCAGGGCACATACCAGAGCACCCACCTGCAACTCCTTAAACCACAAGTATCTTTTCCTAGGATCATGCAGCAGCTTAGGAGGGCAGCTGGATGTGATTCCAGTAAAAGGCAGGGCTATTTTTGTCCAGCTGCACACTCTGAAGCACCTTTTTGCCTTCTAACTGAAACTGCTGTACAACCCAGAGTTTGTTGTGGTCAGTGGGGTATTGATACAATTACTATGTGCAACATCTATTTATCAGTTTTTATAAAATGTGTTACTTGGATCCTAATACGTACCACACGTCACTTTAGAAAAACGTTTTTGATTGTATTTTTTCTGTTCTGAAATCAATGGATAAAAAGGCCTACTGAATTAAAAATAAAGGGGTATCTGGAATCGAGAGGAGAGAATTGGACTGATTAGAACATTTCCTTTCCTAACTTTCTACCAACTTTCCACTTTTAATTTCATGGGCTGGCTTTAAGATTCACACTGGCTTCTAGTAGAACAGGTGACAATCTTCACAGAAATCATGGTGCAGATCTGCATATTCTATTTCTCTTTCTCAGCTGCCTTATGAAGGTTTCTTCTATAGTGGCTCCTGAGAATCCTGGCTCAGATTGATGTGGTAAGACCACGCTACTTTCTCCTGGCCTCAGGGCCAGCAGTGATTTCAGCTCTTTCTCTCAAATAGCTTTCCTAATAGTATATTTGTTAGCTGAATGTACCACTCTTAGAAAATAAAGAGGAAAGAGAATCCTTTCTGCTGTATAATATTAAACAAATAAATATAATCGGAACTGAAACATCCATGCTTATATAGAGGCATTAATTTTATATTCTCAATTTAGAAATAAGAGTTTTTGTTGCTCATCTCAGCATGACAAAAATCTCATGTCAGGTTGAACTATGGAAGACCTGAAAAGCTGTGGCAGAATATGCAGGATGCAGTATTTGTGTTCTGAGTTCCAAACAAAGCATTACTCCTATATTGTATACATCCATACTTAACTTTGTTACTTTTCTTCCTGCCAGTGTTGTTTATATTTCCAGTCTTCGTGTAATTCCTTCCCTCCCACATATTACTGCAATAAAAATAAATGTGCTTTTGCTATCTTATTGCTAAAATGTATACCAGTGAAACTGCAACACAAAATTACTTCTGTGTCCAGTATCATTTTGAAAACAACATTCTCGCTCACCTATGATCAGCAAATCCTTGAAGAGAACACAAAATGCATTTACACAATTTCTTGTATGAAATTTATTAAGCTAGTGTTAACAGAATTTCATTTTAATATGGCAACACAGGTTTTTAATTGACAAATATTATAGCATTAAAAAAATAAGAGACTTCTTTCAGGGTAATATATAATACTTATCTCTAATTTGGAAACTTTAATTATGCTTTTTTGGCTCACAAAAGCTTTGATGAAGATCATTACTTTTCACATTTTCTCTTTAATTTTTTAGCATTTCCTTAGCTAGTTGCTACACCCTCATAGTTTATGTACATAATGTATCCCTACATATCTCTAATAAATGGACCATAATAAGGATGAAATCCAGCCAAAGTCTTCTGTCAGCTGAACAGGGAAGCAAGGTGGTTTTTAAGCTGCCTTCACCAAACAGAAGAAATGTACTTTACAGCAGTGAGCTTGGGTAAATTAAAATCAGACGTATAAACTTTGATTCAGGGCCTCATGTCTATCCTAATGAACACCTGAGCTGCCATAAGATCACCGTGTTCACGGAAGATTGAATATGCAGAGCTGCTCTGCACACGAAGTAAACAGAGTAACTCCATCCATTTCAGAGCTTTATACTTTCAGTGGGGTTTCAAGTGAGAAATACATGGCTGTGACTTTCTAATTGTGTTATTGAGTCAAATTGCACACTTGTTTTCCTGATATACATGATTCAACTGTAATAGTACCCCCTCTATTTTTATAACCGTCTTATGACTGAAGGAACTCTGCTTGATAAAAGTGAAAATACAGTGACCAACAGATTTAGCACTGTATTTAACACTGGCACCTCAGGAAGAAAAGGAAAGCAAACAGAAATCACTTACGTTCAATTTTCATTCCTGGAAATGGAAACATATGTTACTAATCTACCAGATAGTTTCTTTTTTCTTTTTTTGATGTAAATAGCTACCGATATTGCAAGGCACAAAAATATTTTTAAAGTAATTATTTTTCTTAAGATTAGCATTTGAGTTTCTCGGTCATGTGGTTAAGCAACAGCCAAGACAATTTAAGATTGGGCTTGCCTTTTATTATTTCTCATAGGAACAGTGTTTTGTTTTTTCCTGCTGAAATGAAAACAGCAAACTTGAGAGTCACGGAACAAACAGAAGTGATGTTTACAGTAAGGAAAGTGGCATGCCATCTCATATCCTTTTTTTAAAAAAAGAACTTTGTTTAACCAAAATGTATATATTATACAACAAATGTGATTGCTCACAGGAAATCAGTCATAACATGCAGTTTACTTATTCACTTCAGTACATCCTGCTTGGGCACCTTTAAGTTCTTCCAGCGCCTCAACACCACTCTGTATTTATCACTCTCATTCTTGTCAGATGCTTTCCTTAAAACAACTCGCATAACTACAGCTGTTTCTGTTTCTTTATCTTCTCCAAGAATGAGATCCAATGTATCACCAATCTTTACCTGAGAGGGAAAAAAAAGGGGGGGGGGTGAGACAGAAATTACAGCCATGGTTTTTTTCCTTGAGCAATTGTCTGAATAACTTGCCTGACATAGTAATTCAAGTGCTTTCACTTCCACCATTTTGGAGCTTAGAAGAAAGCTGCCAATATGACTGCTTAATAGGTGTCCCTTTTTGCTACATAGTGGCATAAATTCCATGATTCAAGGATACTGTGGTACCTTAAGAATGTGTGTGTGTGTAGGAAAAAGCTGCTGTGAACTCAAACCTATTAGACATTTCTAGTCTATGAAACAATGCCACAATAAAGATGCTAGTGCAGTCACATGACATGATGCCATAAACCATGGTTTACAAGCCACAACAGCTGGGTTCACAGAACCAAGCAAAGCTCATTATGATGTACAGTAATATAATGTGTCTCTGTTACGTTGCTTGTAAAAGGTGGTGATGGGTCAAATCAAAAGCCTTTCTATTTCCTCAACACAGTCCCAGATCATGGGAAGAATGGATGGCAGTGTAAGGTTGGTAGGATGTGGCACTGAATAGTTTCTCTTTCCCCACTGCCTGAATTACTTCATTGATCTTCAAAAGAACATAGAGCTCTTACTATAAGAAACTAACATCATACCTCTATTGTAATGTACTAAGCTTAACTTAATTTCCCCATATGAATCAAATTGTTCTATGATTAAATTGTTGTTGCTATTATTAACTTAATTTCTATGTGCTGAATCCCACCAGATCTATGACAGCTTACAATAACATACAGCATAATAAAATGTTTATGGTAAAAATTAACCATTACCTCTAATAAAATAGACAATACAATGGTGCTTCAATCCCCCTCCCCCAAAATAACAATTATGATAGACAGAAGAAGCAAAAAATACCAGTGATGAACAATCACTCCCCAAAGGAAAAGTTTTCACCAACTTCTGGGAGGTCATCAGTGCCAGTCTCACTTGTGCCAGCCTGCTCAACTCAGAAAACTGGGGCATCACCAGCAGCTTCTCCTGGGAGAATCTTAGGTCAACTCAAGATACCTTAGTGCCAAGCCATATATGGCTTTATACATCAAAACTAGCACTTTGAACTGCACCCACAAACCTATGGTTACTAATGCAGGGCCTGCAAGTAAGGTGTAATGTGATGTAGCAAAGCACCAGTTAACAGGACCAACTGAAATGGGAGGATGTCTTTAAAGGCTGCAACCCCTTGTATAGCCCATTGCAGAAGTCCAACCAAGTGGTGATAAAAGCATGGGACCCATAGCTAGGTCCTCCTCTTTCAAGAAGGTCAGGGAGAAAGTGTACAGATGCACATAGATGCAGCACACTACTGTGTTACTCAGAAAATATAGATACCTCCTATGGCCAATGCTGATAACATGACTGGAAAAAATTCAAGAAGCCATGCTCTAAATGGCTTCACTTGCCTTGTTTAAAATATTTATTACTACTGGCAGACTTTGAATACAGGTATGTCGTGATTAGTGCGAGTTCAAATAGTTTGAAATTTGATTTAGTGCGGTTTATAAATTGATATAATTGTCATTTGTGCAAAAGGGAGAAAAGGAAAGTTCCGTTCAAGGAAATCTCAAAAAAGAAGAGGCTCATTTTTAAGAACTATAGCAGAATACAGGAGATAGCAGGTACACTTTGGATATGGGGTTATCCTCTTTTACTGTTATGCAGTATTTCATTAATAAATATTTATGTTTAAAATTTTTGATTGCCCATTCCCATCAAGCTGGAACCAATTACCCTATTTTCCATATGAATACTTCAAACAGTGCGAGTTTGAGTAATGTGACCATTTCGTAGGATTGATTAAACACACTAATCAAGACCTACCTGTACAGCACTAAGCTATGGTATAGTACTCTGCACAAGACAAAATAAGTTTAAGTGAAATCATAAAGGCGCACATTCTCCCTTATCCTCTTTATTTTTAATTAGTCAGGAGATGATCATGGATAGTCTTTAATTCTACTTTAAAAAATCCCAAGTTCTTCACAAAGGCAAACCAGAAATTGTAGTTTTAAATATAATCTGTTTACTTGAACAACCTCATGGTTGAAAGTGGCTCACTTTGAATCTGATGAAAGTCTGCCTTCAACCATACTACCTGTGTTCAGATTTAATGGTAAGCCAGAATTCTGGCTCAGTAAGGAAAAAAACAATGTTGGTGCATGCTAATAATGCATTCCCTTTTGGATTTTTCTACAGTATGCAAAAAAAAAAAGCTGGTTTATTAATCAAGAACAAACCAAGCCATGACTTGGACAGGATTGAAAGAGAAACAAGCCAGAGTTTCCAGTTCGCGCATAATGTTAAGCAATCCATCAACATTGCCATCCAGATGTCTGCAGAATGAGCCAAGCAAAAACCAATAAAGCAGTATTTAATAGAATAGAATTCTAGTTTAACACAATGACCAAATGTAACAAGCCAGAATTCTCTGAAAATGAAATAAATTACAGAGAAAGAATGAACAGGGACAGTTGCATGCCCAAAACTTTGTATTAACTTACTCCAGTTGTTCATCTGACATTAAATTATGGTTAAGAGATACATGTGAACCAGCTCAGTGTTTTTGAATCATGGTATTGGTTGCATAATACAACATGCAAATGCTATTTTAATAATCTGCTAATAGAAATGTAAATAATTCTCAAAATAAAAATAAGCAGGTGGCAAAAAAAAAACACCTTTGGTCTCAATGCTGCAAAAAAAATGTCTTTTATGTAGTGCTGTGATCCTGCTTCAGTAGGTAATGGATATGGAATTAAGTCGTATCCATGACTTCTCAAATTGGTTAGGTTATACAATAAATTTCTAGAAAGTCTTACCGATCTGCTTTTCTTCCACAGTTTTTCTCCGTTCAGTCTAAGCTCACCATTGTAGAATGCATCTTCCACTTTGCTTTAAAACAAAAAGAACCCTATTTTTTATATTTAGTATTGCTACTATTTCTTTTACAAAAAGTAAGAATCAAGAATAACCTTTTTTTTTACCACTGCAAGTATGTATAGATAGATCATATCAATTAGCATAAATGGTAACAAGGTTTCATTTTAGCATTTCTCCACTCTAACACAACTGATTCACTCTGTATGAACTTATAGATACAATGAGCTTTTACAGAAAGAAATCAATTTTGCATTTCTTAAAACTAAACAAGGCTGCAATCCTATGTATACTTTTGGTGAAGCAAATCCTATTAAGCTCATTCATGTTTTCTTGAAAGGAATTTTTCAGAGAACCTAGTTATAAAATGTAGTTCTGAACTACTCTCAGAAATGTGTCATTCAAGCAAGTTAAATATACTTCTAAACAAATAGCTTTAAGATCAAAATGCCAACCTTTTCATGTGATCAATTTAACATTTGTAGTAAATCAGACACTGGTGGCACATGACCAAAAGAACAAGAACAATTTCTACTTAAATCTGTTTTGGTACACTCTGCAAGTAGAATAACAATAGTTGATAACGCATGCCTAATTTTTCTGCTCTTCATTCATATCAAAGCTTTTTGCTATGCATGTTAAATACACCAAACCCTAAAACAAATGACAAAATCTGAGTAAAAAACTTGTGTACATATCATGGTGCCTGGAAGCTTTGCAACAGACTGCAAATTAAGTTGGTTACAGTCTCATTAAGGGTTATTTTGTTTGTTTTAATGACTATCAGCTGATGCTAATAGTTCTCTTTTTTTACAGCCAAATTTACAATATTTAACTGATCAGTCTATTTTCATAGGGATTTTAACCACAAGCTACAAAAGTATTAATTTTAAATGACTTTCCCCAACTTGATGCCCTCCAGATGCAGTTGCAATCCAGCACCAGATTGGGAAAGGCTGATGAAGAATACTATCTGAACATATTATAATTGGCAAAAACAGAAAATTTATATTAATTTTCTTCCTAAGAGAGGGAAACCATTAAATAGCTTGCTCTTAGCTATATTAAAAGATAATGTAATATAAAATATCACTGGCTATATCTTGTAATCTCTTTACTTACAAGCTATTTTAAACTTTTAGACTTACTTTCTTGCAATATCTAAACCAGATTTCAAGATTACATCGAATCGGAAAGATTGTACTACTTTCTCAAGATCTTTGTAATTCTTCACTGTGCTGGGATCATCTTCAAACTCATCTTCCGAATCAATTATCTCTTCTTCACTTGTGTGTTCCTCCTCCAACTCTTCTTCTACAGTTTGTTTCACATTTTTATGTGAACTTTTGTTACTTTTGTGTCGTACTGAAATCCCTGTCACACTTTTTGACCATGGTATTAAAAATGCATGATGCTGAATGGGAGAAACAGAGAAACGTTTGGGGAAAATTGCTGTTATGGGCTGGTGACTTGCAGCACAAAGAAAGGTCCTCCAGGGAAAACCAAGTTTGTGAGGAGATTTGTCCAAGAGTCCAAGCCAGACATTTAGATGTCTAAAAGCACCAAGAAGCAATTTACAACCTGTCATAGCATACCCTGGAAGAAAGGATTAAATAGTTAGGACACTGCAAGTTAGAAGTTTTCTGAGTTGAGTGATGCAACTTCTTATGCATCATAACGCAACAAGAAACGCAGGAAAGTATGGGACTCACAAAATTCTGAAACTTATTATAGAATAAGTTGCCCTGGATTAACTGAATTCAATTTATTTCTGAACACAAATATTTGGCCTTGTGGGAATTATTTTTTAAAAGTCAGGGACTGGGTTATAATCAAACATAAAAGTCATCTACCACAATTCACAATCCAAGTAGTTAAGGACTTCTAGTTACTATTCTTTGATTGTCCTATTGTTGGGTTAGGCAACACAATGCCAGCAGATACTATTGAGATCATGAAAATCTACAATGCCCACAAAATCATCAGCCAAAGCTCTGTACTACTGCATTCACAATAATTCAATAGCTTATATTAAATTATCAGCAAATAATTATCCCTTTCTTACTCTCTCCTGATGCTAAACACACACACTTTATTCATAAACAAGGCATTGAAGAATAATGGGAGAAATCTATTACTTTAGTCTGTCTAACCATGAGTCTACTGTTATGCTGGTCTATGACTGTAATAAAGATTAATTTGAGTCTACTGTGATGAAACATACTCCCAAATACGGGTTTGGGAATGAAGATGCCAGTGAAATCTTTATTATTTTCCAAGGGGATTAGATTTTTAAATGAAGCATATCCCTGCAGTGTGACATCCTGCTTTGACAGTTCAAACTTTCTTAGGAAAGAAAGCCAACCCTAAACATTATTTAATATATTTCTATATTTTTTCTTGGGCAGGTATTTTAAAGCAGATTACAATCAAATAATATTTAAATAATAAATTATAATAAACTAAAACAGTACAATCCACGTTCATTAAAAAGGTGGGAGATGGATAAAAAAAAGAATCCCAAGGCTTTCACCACAAAAAAACACCCAGCTATGAGTAACACCAAAATAACACTTGGTCAATTGTGGTACTGTATGCACAACAGGATCTCCTCTGATGATCTTAGTAATCATTCTGCCCTATAATGGCAAAAGCAGACTGTTAGGTATCCTGCTCCCAAGTTTTCAAGGGCACTCTGTGTCAAACACAAGATCATGAACTTGGTTTGGTAGTTAATTGGTAGCCAGTGCAGTTGCTTCAACACAGATGCAATGTGTGCATAGCCAGATGCCCCACTTATTTAAACACGAGGCTACCAGAGTGTGAACAAGAGCAGTTAGGCTGTCCATATGCAGGAAAGACTATAGTCAGTGTAACGAGATTCTGGAAGGTACTCCTTAAAAGATCACTCTAGTATCAATTACTATTCTAGGAACATCCCAAACTACATTATCCACAACCCCATTAAAAAAGTCAGACTCCCCAGTTCCCATACCTGGAAACCATCTATCCACCCATGAACTGTCATGAGAGAATTCCACCTCCATAACAGAATCTAGATACTGATTCTAAATTTGCCTGTCCTCTCTTGATTTAGGTGTTATGGAAAAGTAGATCTGCATGTCTTCAGCATATACATGACATTTCACTCCCAAACTCCTGATGATCACCATATATACGTTAAATAGCACTGGGGGAAATCAATCCTTTATGGCACCCACAGAATGTACAAGCATAGTGACCCATGCTGCTCTCTAAGACCAACACTCATTCTGTCCTAAAACCAGGCCTAAATCCTTACCAGAAAGGATCAACAAAATCAGTGTTCTCCAAGAAAATCTGAAGTGCACAAACATTACCTTCTCCAGCACTTCACCCAAAACAGGGATATTATGATTGGTCAGTAGTAATCCCTGGGTCCAGAGAGGGCTTCTTCAGAAATGGGCAGACAAGGACCACCTTTAAGCTTAGGGGTACCAATCCATCATGAAAGGCAAACTCTCCACTTCACCTAATCAATCTTTTTTTGTTACTGCAAATAAGCCAAGATGATCACAGATCAAAAGAGTATGCAGTAGGCCTCCCAGTAGAAGCAAGTCCATTGAGTTTTCAGCTTGTAACTTTATGCTATGGACTGCAAGCATGTTTCTATCTAGATGTAAATATCAGTGATTGCATGGAACTTTAAAAGCAGTATAGAAGTATTCACACAACTGTCAAAGCAGTCTAAAATACTTTAAATCAATACAATACTATGCCGACTGAATTTACTTGTTGTTGATGTCTCACACAATACAACCAGCAGAATACTCCTAACCAAACGCACGCACAGGATGACAGACCATTTCTAGCATCGTTGGTATTACCCGGATGGCAGACCAATTCATTAATCATAGCCGCATTCCTAAATTTTCTCATCCCTTGAGCTTATTAAGGACCCAAGCATAAATGCCACGGAGGTCAAGCGCCCCTGTTTTTGGATAAGGTGGGGGGTGGATAAAACTTCGCAGAAGGCAGTGACAAACCACATCCCTCTCACGCCAGGAAAACTGCATGGACGCGTCTGTGTGGTCACCATGCGTCCAGGTCGACTCGAAGGCGACCCTACCATAAATACGGCTAAGATTGCGCTGCAATCCCGACCGCAAACTTTCCGCAGCAGATCCTGCACCGCGTGCGTAGCCCCCGCCCTCTGCCCGGCGGGCCTGCGTCCGATTCCGGCCTCCCTTCGCCGAAAAGCCAGAGGGAGCCGGAAAGCGGGCCTCTTCGCCCGGCGACGAGCAACGCCTGACTGCCCGCTCTATGACCCAGCGTGCCGCACTACCTGCGTCCGCCCGGCGCTTGCAGCCCAAACCCCGCCGCGCTGCCCCGCTCCGTGCCCGTCCTTTTCCCCTTTCCCGCAGGCAGGGATCAAAGGGCGGCGGCGGAGGCGGACCCGCGCTTCTGTCGGCGGCAGCCAGCGCCCCCTGCTGGGGGAAAGGGCCTCGGAGGACCCGGCGGCTGCCCTGCGCCGGGGAAAAAGCGCTGCAGACTGAAGTCCCCCAGGCCGCTGCTGGGGGTTCCGCCCGAGGCGCCGAGGGGGCAAGCCAGATCGGCGGGGATACAGTCTAGGGAGAGGTCGGTCTCATTTTACGTCGGGATGGGCATCAGAAGTCGGGACACCCTCGGAAAGGTGTCGCAGTTCCACCTATTATGCAGTGGTGTGCTGAAGGCCCCGAGCCCAGTGCGTGTTTCTCCGCTCCCGACCCTGCTCCGTTTGTGAACTTTCCGCTGGAGAGATGCTGACTTCAAATTGTGATGTTAGAAATTTCGAACACACGAGCTGATAAAATCACCAAAAGCAACAACTACTGTCAATAAATCCATAAGAGAAGATGGATAGCAAATCCCTCAGTTTGGCCCTGTGGGATAAAAATGTTTTCACCATACAAGGAAACTAATGACAGATGACTGTTGTCTGTTAATCCCACCCATAATCTAAGAAGCACGGCCTAGCATAAATGTTTTTACCATGACCATTTTAGCCTCACAACAATCCTGTGAGGTAGACTAAACAGATCTGAACCTGCATCTCGCCATCTTAGGCCAATATTATATCATCATCTTCTTAGACTCTTTTTTTTAGTAAAGTTTTTAAATTTTTAGGTTTTATGTATTTATATGTATTTATGGTTTTAATGTTTTGTGTGAACCGCCCAGAGTCCCCCACTAGGGGGAGATGGGCAGGGGAGAAATTTAATAAATAAATAAATAAATAAATAAATAAATATTGTAACTGCAATACCACACTGGTTCTTGCAAGCCATTTCCATTTTCTTTTGCAGATAAAAAAAACCCAAGTGCCTCTGAGAACATCCAAAGTTTCTTGAAAACAATGGGCCTAAGACAAAATACACAGTGTCATTTTTGTGAAGAAGTCTTGTCTAGGGCAACAGTCTTCTAAATCCAGTCGACTGGACACATGAGAAATGTATACGCATGATGTCCCTCAGTTCCTCTTTTCCAAATGACTATCAGCTACTTCATCTTAATTTAGAGTTGCCTGTCATAGCTACAAAGGCAACCAAAGATGTGATTTGGGTGCCAGCTCACCCTATTATACTGTATCTTATATATTATTATATTATATTATATTATATTATATTATATTATATTATATTATATTATATTATATATTATACTGTATCTTCTAGGGAAGAGCTTTCCATGTTCCTCTGCCACTAGGCCTCATGTCTCCAAGTGTTACATCTGCATTATATGAATCGGATGCCCCAGGAAATGGAATCCCTTACAGTTCCGCTAGAAATTTTCTGAATATTCCTTCTTCAATTTGTCAGGTACACTGTTTTCACTTTGTTTATTGTTGTTGTTATTATTGTTGCTACATGGCTCCCCACCATTTAGCATTTAGCTAAATGGCGCATTTAGGACCAGTTAGCAGGTGCTAAGATAGGTATTAGTGGAGAGAGAACTACTCTGCATCTTTGTGCTAGTGTAGAGGAGTACAGAGATAACCTTGAAGAAGGAATGCAACAGCTGTTACAAAAACATCAGCTTGGCCCAGAAAGAGAAGAGCGGGTGAGAAAGAAATTCAAGGTTGCCCCACTATAACTGTCTTTGAGCTAAGAGGGAGGGAGAGAGAAGCTGTCAGGCTTTCAAGATTCTCTTATTATACCCTCTAACAAAAAAGTACAGTTGCAGTAGTTCTTGTGGTATCTGTTTCCTGACCTGGCCTACCTTGAAAGGCTGATGGCCAATCTGCTGATTTAAGGTGCCGTCTCACTACCGATGCTGAAGAAAGTTTCAGCTCACTACCCAAGTACCTTTTCTGTACTGAGTGGGAGAGAGAGACTTTCATTATCCATTTCCTCGTGCAGCAGAAGTGTTGGGTCAGCCTCAGCCACGCAGCTTGCATTCCCCTTTGCCAAGGTCAGAAGTCTTACTCCTCAGCATATGCTCCCCTGTTAATTCCTGGGAAAAAAAACACTCTGTTGTCAAGCTGAAACAAAAATCAGCTTGCATTAACTGAGTGTTCCACTTATTAAAACTGTTTGCATTAAATTAAAGCAGGAGCAGTAATTTCACTACTGTGATTCATAAATGTTTTTTATGCTCTAGTTCATATATCTGGCACTGAAGATTTAATAGATTTTTAAATATTTGTTGTCATAGTGAGATAGTTTTCAGAATGAGTTTTTGTTTCATCGTTTGCTTGACTTTGGGATAATGGTCCCTTCCTTTGAACTCACCTGGGAAGATCGTTGTTGGATCTTTTGTTATTGTTTAATTTGGGGGAAAAAAACTTTTAAAAATCTAAAAAAACAGGCATCGAGATAATTAAAATTGTCCTTTATGATGTAATAGTTGAAGGGGAAAAATGAGATTAGAGCACCTTCTTTACAAGGACATGCTAAAGTCTGGTGCTTTTTAGATAGACCCGGGGAGGTAAAGAAATCAAGGGACATTATAAATTTATCATAGAGAAGATTGAGGGGAACAGTTAATAATAGTTTCCCAATACCTACATGATTATCTTGTCACCCAGATAACCAGTCATAGTCCTCCTTTATATCACCTCAGAGTGTAAAACATGGACTAATTAAATTAAGCTACAAGAAAGCAAATCCTGATGACAGCTTAGGGAAAAAAAACCTTCATAACAGGAAGAGTGGTTTGACAGTGGGACCAATTACCCAAAGAAGTGATGGGCTTGCCTTCCCTGAATGTGTTCAAGCAAAGCCTAAATAGTCTTCTGTTTGGGGTGCTTTAATTTGGATTCATGCACTGAACAGGAACCCCAGATCTTGGATTTTGTAAGCTGTATGAATTGTGAAGAGAGTAATTTTCTTTTTTGGGGGAGGGGGCATTTTATTTTTTTCCCCTTTTTATTGTGTTATTATAAAACTTGATAGATTACTGTATGTTATTTCAGTATAATGATATTTATATAATATAATATAATTAAATTCTTGATATTATGTTATTTAGATACCTTAGAGTATTGAAAATAAAGATGAAAAAAATAAAAAAGTTTATATTCTATCAATATTAATTAGGATATCAGTGTTACGAGCATTATGATTATTTGGTGTTTCCATTCAAAGTTAAATATAGCATTAGAAAGGAAGAGATGAAAGAAGATGTGACATACATCAAGGTGTTTGTTATATAATAGAGATTTCAGTCTTAAGCTAAATTACTTGATACTGAAATCTCCATTGTATTGTCACTTGCTCTGTGTGTGTGTGTGTGTTTGTATTAATAAAAGCAAAAAATAGATGGACAAAGCAAGTTTAACAAAATTAAAATACTAAAAAGTAAATAAGAAAAAGAAAAGGCAAATAAAAGAACAGTAAAAAAAAATTAAAAGCTATTTAATAGTTTTTCTAAAAGAGAGCAATTTTCTTCCTTCTCCCATGGTACTAGAACAACTTTCTCTAACATAGTGACCTTCGGATATATTGAACTACAATGCTCAGAATTCCTAGCAGGACCTTAGCCTTAGCACAGCTTTGGGGGTCCCTTGTGACTCTGCCTCGCTGGGGCCACATCTCCTCATCCTGGATGATGTCAATCATGCCTGCCTTCTCCAAAGTTGGACACTAGCCAGCATCTCCTGGGATTCTTGATACCCAGGATCCTGATGGAAGCTCACTTGATGCCAGAACCAGGTCACAGAGACTACAGTGCTTCTCTGAATCACCCTGATCCAGAGTTCCTCCCAGTCCTCACATTTGGGATCTATTCATTCAGTGTTCCAAGTGGGTTGAGCTTCTCTTCATCTCCCAGTTACTTAAACACCTAGCCTGGGTATGGTGACTCTTTCAGTGCAGCATAGCTCCATGTCTTTCTCAGATCCTTTCCAGAAACTCTGTTCTTAAAAGAACAGCTGGCATGTTCTCCATTTCCTCTGCACTCCTTTTCCTATTGGTCTTAAAAGAACTGCATTAAGGGTATGTGAACACAGCATGGTAGTGTGTGTAAATGTGTGTGCAGGAAACTAAGCTGTTTCATAAGTGTTGCAGAAAGTCTGTCCCATTTGATGCCTTGTCTTTGGGTGTTACTCTGGGGGCTTATCCAGCTCACACCGAGCAGGTGGTGAATGCAGTGAAAAAAGAAACAGCAATCAAATTAAGTGCTAGTTATGTTTAATATCCTTATTAGCTGTGACAGCTACACGTTCCATCAGAAAATGCTAATTAGTTTGAATTTGCTTACGTTTGTATTCCCATTTTGCTTCTGATTAATTGCATTATGACTTGGAAGAGGATGTTCTTTCGCCTAATTAGTAGTGCTTCTTTCTGTAGTCCTTTTCTAAGCTAACAGTGGTTAGTTTCCAGGGTGAGGTTTTCCTTACCTGGATGCTCAAGGCATAAAATCAAGATTGCAGTGCATAGCCATGTGCAGTCCATATCCACATGAATGGAGAAAAAGGGACGTACGTGCCCTAATTTTAAGAGGAATTTAATCTTTTAATTTTAATTTTATTAAATTTTATCTTTTTATGTCCTCTGTCTTGAGTTATTTATAAAAATAATAAGGCAGGATGAAAATTCTAAAACAAAAAAATTTAAAAGCAGCACTCGTGTGTGTTTTCAGTTGGAAAACATTTATTTACCACAATGCAGAATGCAGTAAGTGCAGCTCTCTACCGAATAGATGATTAATGGGAGAGAAGAGTCAACGGGCACCACAGGAAATCAGTGTTGGAAAATTTCTGTGGGTTGTTTCCAATCCGAGAGCCAGTTTGGTGTAGTGATTAAGGCACCAGGCTACAAATGGGGAAACCATGAGTTCTAGTCCCGCCTTAGGCATGAAGCCAGCTGGGTGATCTTGGGCCAGTCATTCTCTCTCAGCCCTAGGAAGAAGGCAATGGCAAACCACTTCTGAAAACCTTGCCAGAAAACTGCAGGGACTTGTCCAGGCAGTCACCAGGAGTCAAGACTGACTCAAAGGCACAATTTTTTTTTTTTTAAATCCAGTTTAGTTTTCACCCAGCTCATTCCCAGTCAATCCCTACATCTAGAACAGAGCAAGGACATTTGCCGTTCAGTTCAGGTAGATGTTTATTTTTAAAAATATCAGCAAACATCAAAAACAGTTAACTGGCCTGCAAAACCAGGAAGAGAACATGAACAACAGGTGAGAATTTACACTATCTAGATATCTCTGCCGGTATATATCAAAAGGCACAGAACTTTCCAGAGCCACTGCAAAACAATACTGTAGGTAATTAGCATGGACAGTCCCAAAGAGGGTAGCCTTAGTTATTCCAGCTTTAACCCTGTTATATACATAGCAGTGGCAGAATAGAAGTGGAAAGTAGGACTCCAGGTGATCTCTCCTCTATTTTGTACCATTAAAGAAACAATGTGGTGAATGAGGATGAAGTATCCAACAATGATACACTTGGTTTGGTTCTGGTTTAGCCCACTCATTGTGATTTATAAGTCATGATTTATGGTCTGGCATTACATACAAATGCATGTCGGTTTTTCAACCAACCATAGTAGAAACAAGCCATTGTACAGTGCAATGTGTGAACTCAGCTCTGTGTATCTGATCAAGTATACTCTAAGTGTAGTGGCTGAGAACACTTGTGCACAAGAGTTCATTGTGTCATTCCCTCTTCCCAATCCCTAACAAATGTTCAAAGCCAATCTGCAGGGGACTTCCTATCTGCCATACTGAGAACTCAGTGTGCTGGCCCCAGTGTTTCCTCCAGCTGATCAAGAGGCACCGGGAAAGGGACTCTGAAGTTTTGAATGGAGGGAGAGACAAACAAACTATGAGGTGGGGTGAGGGAAGAGCTCCTGCCATTGGAAGGATGGAACACCCACAGACTCAGGAGAGCTGCAGTGCCAAGCAAAAAGATCAACTTGGCCATGGCCTCAGCTCCCTGACACAGCCGATGTCATAAGGTTGGAGAAATCTGGAGCTGATCTGAACTGGCACAAAGACCTATGTAGAAGTGCCCTGATGTGTCAGCAAAAAATACAGTTTAGAGCAGGCCCAAGATTCTTAGTTATTGCAGGACTCCATCACTTATCAGCCCCAGAATGTAACAGACCTGGTTGGATAGCCAGGTAAGAGGAATTGAAATCCTGCAACATTTGGAACATCACAGCTTATTTAAGCATACCTAATTACTACTACTATTATATGTAGATGTTACTATTACTAAATTACTCAATAGTTATTACTATTATTAACAACCCAGCTGATCATATTTAAGTAGACTCTTGATTTAAGTTTTTACGATCATGGGAGATTGGAATATTTAACTTTTTATTTGCATTACATTAACAGGAAAGGGCATAAGTATTTATAAGATTAAATTTCAGTTATTTTTATATCAATCAAAAGTTTATATATATCCATTCCAAACGATCTTTCCAATTTACTTCAGATATTTCTTTTTATTTATCTCGTTTAAATAAATTTTATTTATTTATTTTGTTTATTTTTATGAATAGATTCTTTCTATTTAGTTTTTTAAAATACCAAATTCATTTATGAGCTTCCGGTTTTCTCTTCCACACACGTATTACCATTCTAAACTCCTGGCTTTGCAGTTTTAAATTAAATGTTGCATCCCTGTTTCAGCATGCTTATAGCAGACCTATTGGAACAAAGGAGTCCAGTTTAGCAGTTCTACTATTTCAGGAAATTATCTTTCATCACTGACATTGTCTATAGTCCAAGTAAAAAGAAGGAAAAGTTTCAACAGCCTGAGTTTTAACAAACTGATTTTATTAACTTTTCCCTTATCAAATAATTCATCAAGGAAATGCTTTCTGCAACTGCAGTTTCATTATTTTATCAATTAAATGTCCCATGAGAAAATGTACTAAAAATACAAGAGTTTCCCTACATTGATGGAGCGATTATTCCACATTTTTGGAGATTAAACTAAGATTTCCATTTATTGAGGCAATATCTTAATTATGAAATTTGGTGAAACCTAGTGATAAAGCCAAGATTTTATTAGTCTTCCTCATATTAAATAGCAAGTCTTCCTCATTACAATCCATCGATGAGCCTCTGGCCTCACAAGATAGAAAATCCTTTTATCTGACAAAGAATTCACACAAAAATTAAGAAAAAGCTAAAGTGAATCCATCATGTTTTATTTTACAACTAGTCAAACAACAAAGATCGGTCATTCATAATGTCAGGACAAATGTTGGCCACCAGATGGCAGCAGATCACCATAGAGAGCTAGAAGCGCATTTGGGAGGTCTTATACAGTAATAAGATAGGGTGTCATTTAGATTGGTTTTCTTCACATAATCACATTTGGGTCAGAGGTTGGCCAGGATAGCTGGAATGGGGAAATAAACAGAATTGAAGTCATTTGTCTCATTTTCCACAATAGTTTTCATTTTTATTAAATCCTCTGACATTGTGGGAAGGGCTGCAGCTGGTGGAAGTATATTACAACGGGTTTTCCCTGAGGATGTGTTGGGGGGTTTGGCCAAGGCCTTGGCTGCAGCCTGGAATAGGCAGGTGACTGAGGTGCAGTCTCTCTCTGTGCCCGATCCCGGGGTCTACCTTACTTTTCCAAGGAGCTCCAGGAGATAAAACATCAGAAGGAACACACTATGTGGTTCTCATGGGGATGCGGTGGCGCAGTGGCTTAATGACGCTGAAAGTTGCCGGCCAGAAATGGTCGACACTTCAGTAGTTCGAGCCCAGCTCCGTGCAGCAGAGTGAGCTCCTGCTTCCTCCCCAGCTCCTGTCAACCCAGCAGCTCGAAAACTTACATGAGTAGATAAATGGGGACTCTCACCCCGGTGGGAGGAAAAAGGCTGGCGGCGCCTTGCAAAGGAGATGGGAGCAGTTGCTGGTAACGCGAAACCCATGCACGCCCGAAAAAGGCACGAAGCAACGGAAACCCCGCCTTCTGCCAGCTGGGCTCTACTCTAAGAAGGAGGCAATGGCAAACCACTTCCGAAACACCTTGCCTTGAAAACTGCAGGGACTCGTCCAGGCAGTCACCACAGAATCGGTAACGATTGAGTGCGGATTTAAAAAAAAAAAAATGTGGTTCTCATGCTGCCTTGGCCTCTTAGGAGTTTCCTGAAAACCATGAACTTCTGAGGGCCTCTGCTATTCTCCAACTTTCAGCCAACTGTATTGCTAGATGTGCTGTTTTTTTCCAACCAGGGACAGGATGAGTGGTTGGGTGGCTGCTCCTCATGGCTGGCCTCACTTTAAAAGCAAAATTGTGACTCAGGAAGCTTGGATGCACACCTTTAATGTTGCATTATTTTTATGCAGTAGTGCTCATAGAACAGTGACACAGAATCTTGTTGTTTTAATGTACTTAGTTATTTTGAAAGGAAAGAGAAAAAAAGACAAAGGCATAGAAATTACAAAATACAGATATTACATGGAAAACTTTCAAGGGTAAAATAAGATAAAATTGAAAGTACAAACTATTCCAATTGGAGAAACACCTCACTTTTACCTTATTTATCAACTTGGATTAAAGGAAATATACAACAATTTAAGACTTCAGTACTTTCTGAGACAGAACCTAGAAAGGATTGTGCAAGGAAAGGCAAACCTTTTGGAGGCAATTGCTTGGTACAGTTATGACCTTGACCTTGGTTCTCTTGTACACGTCACAGAGTGCATGGTATGTGCTCAGGTGAACCGCATGGAAATTTTCTTTCAGTTATCAACCTCTGTGCAAAATATTCCGTGCTGGACAAACTTCTTGCAAGATATCCTGACAGATGCAAACAAAGCACTCGAGTCCTGACGTGCAGCATGAATGCTCCATTTTTATATGTGGCTATGGATACAACCTAAGATTCTTGCAAGAAAGTCCAGCTCAGTCGGGGGTTGGGGGGGCATTGTGATGTATCTAACAATAACAATGTGAAGGAATGCCTGTACATAAAAATACAAAAGTCCTTTCTGAGCATTTTGGAAGCAAAAGCTCAGTCAGCAATTGGTCTGACACAGCATTTTAGGCACCATTGAAAGGAATGGATTGGACATGTCAAAATTGCAAGGCCAGGACGATGATAGAGCTGCAACAATGAGTGGGTTGTGTATTGAAATCCAAGGTGGACTTATAGCGCAACATTCAAGAGATATGAACCCAGCACTACTCTTAGTCTCAGTTTAGACTTGAATGATGCTTATGTCAGCTCTTCCAGAAGTGAATTACTTCTTTGAAGTTGAAGAACTTCTTTACAGTATCAAATAATGTAATTCACTGTCCCTATATATGGCTTGTTTTTGTTTTTGTTTTAGTGCCTTCGAGTCCGTCTTGACTCATGGCAACTGCCTGGACAAGTCCCTGCAGTTTTCTTGGCAAGATTTCGGAAGTGGTTTGCCCTTGCCTCCTTCCCAGGGTTGAGAGAGAGGGACTGGCCCAAGGTCACCCAGCTGGCCTCATGCCTAAGGTGGGACTAGAACTCACGGTCTCCTGGTTTCTAGCCTGATGCCTTAACCACTACACCAAACTGGCTGTCTTATATATGATTATCTTCATCCAAAACTATGCTGAAACACTGTGTGTCAGCACACTTTGAAGCTCTTATGCCCATGTTTTTCTGCTTCAGGAATATCCATAATATGCTGTCTGAGATTATTCTTATGGGAAAGAGATAGAATTTTAATATCTCAAATAGAGTTCTATGGCTGTGCTGCTCACAAAAAATTGGAACCGATCCACTACATTTCAAAACTGTTGCAATCATCATAAAATGACAAAAGTGAAGCTGCAGGGCTTCTTCAGACCTCTCTCAATAACTTGCAAGATGCCTGAAATCAATACAACCTCAGGTGTGATGGTACTGTGACAATGGCCCAGTCTTGTGATATAGCTCAAGCATTTGAAACTGATGTGTACCGTAAGTGAAGAAGTTTCATAATTACTTTTGTGAGGATCAAAAACCAGCATTTGCAGAGGACCAGTTTAGAGTCCAAATATTCTTTCCAACACTAGACATAGCAGTGTCTCAGATAAAACACAGAGTTGCAGGCCTAACTAAAGTAGTTTGACATTAATTGATATTAATGTAGCTGTTAATCTTCATATCAGCAACCAGTGAAGAAGAGTTGTGTACAAATGGAGAACTTCTGGTCAAGAAATGTAATAGTGACTTGTCAGAAACATTTCCTGAGTCATGGCTCATATCCAGATTATTACTGAAGTCTAATATTGCTAATAATAATAATAATAATAATAATAATAATAATAATAATTATTATTATTATTATTATTATTATTATTATGGAAGTTGTAGAACCTCTTATGACAGAAAACCATCCTCTGCCATCAAATTTTGCTGACAGCTGCAGAGAGGCCTTTATCTAAACTTAAACTTACAAAAAACTACTGTGAATCAACTTCTCCCAAGCGTGTCTAAGTGGTCTGTTGGTAATTTTACTGAAAAATAAGTGTGCCAAAAACCCTGCATATCCCAAAGATAGTAAGTATATTTGCTGAGGAAAAGGCACAGAAGAAAAATGTTTGAGCAACAATTTCCAACTCTGCTCCCATGGCTTTCACCTGCACAGGGCCAAAGATGATGTTGTTGGGCTCCAGCCACTGACCTAACTGGGTCATACAGGATGTGCTGTACCTGAGGTCATGCAACACGCACAGGTAACATGGCTACTACAGAAGGAAAGGAGGGAGAAAGGAGGACCAGTCAGCTCTTTCATGCCGTGCCCTGCCCTGCCTGCCTGTCTGCCTGAAAGGGGAACTATTGGTGCTGTTGTTTTAATTTTTAAACAGTTGGCTTGGCTTATTGAGTTGATCTGTGGTTTATTGTTGTTGTACTCTGTGCATGTTCTTGGTCTCAGTCTGCATTTAAAAATGAAAAAAAAAAAAACCACTGCTGTAGTTTGGTTGATTACTGAACTTGGTGTTGTTTATGCTATTCTTATTGCACTCTGTACATATATTCTTGGTGTCATCCTACATTTAAAAATGGCCACAAAAGGTTACTGTTTTAGTTTGATTGGCTGCTGAGTTTGGTTATGTTTATGTTGTTAGTCTTGCACTTTGTACATGCTCTTGGTTTCAGCCTACATGGTATGCAAAGCCCATCTTCTTTTCTTTGCCAGGTGCCCATTCGACCATAGCCATTCCCCTGGAGGGCAGCAAGTACAGATTTGCCCCCAAATGCCCCCTACCCCAGATAAAACAGTAGAGGTCTGCTCTCCTTCCCTGTTGGAAGCCAGAAAAGAAGTTAAATTCAGAATCAAGAAGGGGGGAAGAGGTAGATATGCAAAGAACTCAGGAGACAAAGCACAGAGGAGAAATGCTGGCAAAAGCTTGAAGTTTTCTGGTTAAGTTCAATTCATTACATTCAGAGATGAATGCAGAGGTTTGGTAATAATAAAAACATCCTGGACATAGAAAATTAACATAGCGAGGAGAAAAACTAACTAGAAGAAAAAAAAATAAAATTGGAATATACAGATTATAAAGGAATAAGGATCTATTTTGAGCAGTTGAAAAATAGTAGCAATGCATTCTAATTACATCACAGTGCTGTCAACACCCAGGCCTAAATACAGCATACAGAATCCAAGTGCCAAATATGTGTCTGTGCACAGAGAGAAAATACAGCTTTGGGACAGTCTATCCAGCCACAAACTCCAGAAGCAGCAGGCATGCTCCCGGGATGATCCAAATAACAGTTCTTAAGGGCATCTCCTGTAGGGACTGCCATGTTCAATACGACAAAAACCACTTTTATGTTGAAAGTCATGATATTTCAGAAAGCTGCAACAGGAAATGCCATGGAAAACTTCAACTCTTGGATACACTGAAACTCTCCTTCTTATGCACAATTGAAATGAACCATTATTAAATCCAAGGAGCTTCAGATGGAGAGTGCCACATGCAGATGCTAAATTAATGTTCATCACATGCTCAACTCTATTCCGTGTGCCCTGGATTGAGACAACGAGGCAGGTGTGCATTTTAAGAGCACACTGATATCAAGGTGTTTCTTCCTTCATTTCTACATTCCACTGTATGTCCACAGAAACTTTGCAGCAAGGAAGAACTGATGGTTCAGATTCATAGAAGCAAAGGAGTAACATTACTTTGTGGTTTTATTCCAATGTATTTGTTACAACTTAAAGATTAAAAAAAACACACACGCACAGAAAAAAGAGGAAAGTGAACCTTTGTGGTCCAGTGGGCACAGGATGGGAAAGAAAGCACATGCTTTACCCAGCCTGGCAGAAACCAAAGAGTGTTCCCTGGGGGATTTAAGGGCGGAATGGAGGTGTGCTGGCAGAAGAGGTAGGGAAAACATGGTGGCCAGATCTTGATGGACTCCACAGTCTTTATGGCAATCATTGGATCAAGAGTAAGGGAAAAAAAAGGAAGCTGCTGATCAGCTGAGAACAGAGCTGCTCAGCAGACCAGGATGAAATGAGGTGAGCCAGGTGCTGTAGCCAATCGGAGCTGGGGGTGTTGCTAGACTAGAATGAAGCAAGTAGACCAAGCTTATGATGACCTAGGGCAGAAAACAGTATTTCTGAAGCAGAGAGTGGGTGGCCCATACTGGCAGTGGCCAAGCATGAAATGTGATCTGGCTTTTGATTCAGATTTAAGGGAGAGGATGCCTCTAGAAACTAAGATGTATTATTTGAGATGTCAAACTATAGTACACCTGAGCTGTGGTATTTGAAAACACAAAGCTGGGCAGGTGGCTAATATTTTAGTGGAGAGAGACAAGATTTTAAAAAAGAGAAGATTAAAAAAGATCTGGATAGGCTTGGCAGGAATAGGATGGAATTTAAAGGGAGAAAGGTCAAGTTCTGCATTTGGGCAGGAAAAATGTATAGTATAGGATGGGGAGAACTGGCTTGGTAGTAGTACATGTGAAATAGATCTGGGTATCCTTGTTGACCACAAGTTAAATATGAGCCAGGGGTATAACACAGCTGGTAAAAATGCTGTTTTGGGGTATGTTAACAGGAGTATGAAATCCAGATCACTGGAAATAATTGTTCTACTCTATTTTGTCCTAATCAGCCTCCATTTGGAATACTGTGTCCAGTTCTGGGTACACACTTCAAGGGAAAAAAAAACACTGACACATTAGAACAGGTTTAGAGAAGGGCTATCATGATAGTGAAAAGCCTGGAAACCAAGGCCTATGAAGAACAGTTAAAGGATCTGGGTAACTTTAGCTTGCAGAAAAGAAGACTAAGGCAATATACAATAGCAATCTTCAGAAATCTGAATAGAAGAGGGGGATAGATTTATTCTATGTTGCCTTAGAAGGAAGAACTAAAAGTAATGGGTTAAAATTACAAGGAAACAGTGTCAGGCTGGATGTTAGGAAGAACTTCCTGACTGGATGAGCTGTCAGTCAGTGGAACAGGCTGCCACATGATGTGGTAAATTCTCTTTCACAGGAGGCTTGATGGTCATCTATCAGAGATGCTGTAGTAGATTCTGCAATGGGCAGGGGATTGGATTAGATGACATCTATTATCACTTCCAGCTCTATGATTCTATGATTCCTCCTTCAGCTAAGGCCCTGGACATTTGCACCCAAAGTTTGAGGATGATAGCAACACTGATAGCATCTGCCTTCATGCCTTTTTCCACACAGTAGAAAATCCATTCCCTCCAGATCTGCTATACAACGACTCAATTCCAGTTCCAAGAGTTGTTGTCCAGCAAATTTGGAAGGCACTAGATTGGGAAAGAGTGTCTCAGAGGCTGGCTGAACACTGAAAATTGAAATATTTATTTAAAACAACTTAATTTGGTTGATCTGATTGAGGAAGATGGTTCTTATATTCTTAATACTGCTAGTATGAAGGAACAGAGCTTCTCCACAGACAGCACTGCAGTCCTTTTAGGCATGTTATTATCATTAGTAAAGTGGGGGTTTTTTAAAGCTTTGTCCATGTTACTTGCCTATTTTGAATTCTAGATGAAAATAATAACTTTTTCTGCAAGTTTTTCTATGTGGATGATAGGATGCTTTAACAGGCTCAGATGGAAAAGTTCACATGAACAAGCGAGTAACACTAGTGAGGACAAACCAGATCACATACTACATTTCCTTGTCTCTTCTTTTAACCTGTCCTCCTTGTTTTGCAGCATCCCCCAGCAAGGAAACAAATAGAATTAATACTTGCTGTCCCATGTGCCTTTCTGAAGGAACACAGAAACAATAACTCATGTGAAGAGAAGGGGAACTAAGCCAAATGAAAGGACATCTAAGATAATGTCCATGCTGGGGAAATGCAAGGTCTGTAAGTGAGCATGAATTCTTGAAATCCCAGAAAGAAAGGGCCAGAAAGCACACTTTGGCTTCAGTAGCCTTCTCAGAATAGAGGCTCCAATTGGAACTCATTAGTTCCCAAACTGTACAAGCTTATCCCTTTGTCTCAGGATACATTAAAGCAAGGGAGGAGGATATTTTTGAAAACGTTGAGTGACACAGTACAGTAGAACATCAAAAATGTGGCTCCAAGGAGAATATAAGTCTTCTGGGGAATGACCCAGCATCCCCCAGCACTACTGGCATGATTGCTCACAGCTGGAAAAAGAGAATGAGGGTTGGCAAGTCCTTAACCATCCATTATGATCCATCCAGCTTCTCTGAGAAAGAGAAGAGGAAAGGCTTATCAGGTTCTAGCTACAGAATTAGTTTTCAGGGTAATGATTCATGGCTGAAAACCTCAATATAATCAAGAGGTTTACATAAGCCTGGCCCTTCCCCTTAGCTACCCACAGCTATCTTTCACAAGCCTGGAATTAGAGGGGAAGGAATGAGAGGTCACAGTTAAAATTCCAGCTTCAGCATATCTCATTTTTCAAGATGAGTTTGCCTGTTTTCTTCCAGCTCTAGAAGTCTGTTCTAGAAGTGGATAAGAATGAAGGGATCTTCGGAAGTCAAGGGGCCGGCCAGACATTTACCTAACACTGACTTAGTCCTAAGCTTCATTGCACTCAATGGGTCTTACATATGAATATGTATACATAGGATTGCATTGTCAGACTTCAAAAAGGCAGCAGGGAGAAAAGGTTTTTTGAAGTTATTTTTCTCTTTGCTGTGCTTCAGCAAGGAGCAGCCCTTAACAGAGCATTCGTAACAGGAGCCATGGGGCTTCATCCAATGCAGTAGTGCAGGAATGGAAAATGGCATATTAACAGGAAAGTAAAAGTCTCCTTGGACTCAAGCTCAACCCCTGGCAAATTCATGGACATGTTCAGGTAGTTTTATTGACAGTGATATAGAAGTGATTTGCCACTGCTTTCTCCAGATTTTTTTTTTTTAACTTCTCAGTCTAGCCTACAACTCTGACATTTCTCGGTGGTGTTCTTTCAAACACTAACCAGTTCCCATTCTGCTTATTTCTTGGAGATCAGCCAAGCTTGCCTAAAAGCTGCCGCCTAGCCAGGCAATATACTGGGATTTCAATCTATTGATTCACTTGTATGATATCTAACAACCTGGTTGTATTTCTTACTGAACTAAGACTAGTTCAGTAGGTCCTATTCCAAATTGCCTAGGAGCAAAGCCTATAGAATGGAATGCTTATTTCAGAGTAAAAATGTTTAGGATTGCATTTTAAATGTTGTTGAAACAGTAGCTAGTTTCACAAACTGTACGGGTTGCTTGGTTTTGCTATTGTTTGTTATAGGAACCCCACTGTTGTGATTTATAATTTGCATCCAAGGCAGTCACAATTTCTATGTTGCAAAACCCAGAATTAGTGACTTTCCAGGTACAGATAGAACAGCGAACCTTAAGTAAACCTCTATTCTTGGTAAAACAGGTATGTAAAAAGATGGTCAGCATGTGGTTACTCATGTTAAGCCTTACAGGGTCTGAGCATGTTCTACAAACATTGAACTAAGCTGAAAACTTAGGGAGATGCTGCTTCATATATGGATGACACAATTGTTTTATTGTTGTTTTCATTGGTTTTATTGTGAACTGCCTAGGATTATTGTATATAAGATAGGCAGCCATGTAAGTTAAACAAACAAACAAATAAATGCTTTTCTAATCACAGTGGCTGGGTTCACCTATCACACCAACTCAAAACCAAATTAATCACATTATGGCTTAGTGCTGGATGCGAACTCACTCAGCCATTAATTCTGAAGCTGCAGTGCAACACAAGATAGAAGTCCCTTTAAACCAGGATCCTCCAAATATTGTTGAAGTCCAGCTCCTAGCATCCCTCATGCTGGCTAGGACTGCTAGAAGTGGGCCACAAGTTCTGTCTTTAAATATTTTCTGAATAAGTATGCATAAAGTCATAAGCATGCTTACTTAGCAATATCTGGTAAATATTCAGTAGGACATGGAAGAAAACTACCATCTTTTTTGCCAAAAGAACTCTTAGCATTTGTGACATTTACAAAGCACCCATTGCATTTTAAGTATTAAAGCATGACAAAATGTGATGTGTATTTTCCCCCTTATTCCCTTTCTCTTGCCTGATCAGCTGCATTTCAGGAAAGGGAAATAATACTTAAACTCATGTTTGCATTCTCCACTCCTAGAACTGGAGGGCTGTTGTTTGCTATGGCTTTAACTGCCTCCTGAGACAACAATAGCAGAACAAGGGAGGGATGGGTTGGTGGGACTTTCCTGATAGCCTCAAGCTACGTGGAAATGATTCTCAGGCTGTGTTCCCAAGACACACTTCCCATCCCAATGGTTAACAGATGGTCTGGGTTTGAACATGTTTGATTAAAGTGTGGTTAGCTAATTTGTGGTTCAGGATGTCCTATGAAGCCATGACAGGTGGCAGCACTTGGTTGATCTTTTTTGGACTGAAAAGCTAAGCAGGATCAGGCCTGATTATTGCCTGGATGGGAGACTATCAAAGAATCCTAGAGATGAAGGCCATACTGAGAAATTGAAAAAGATCCCAGAAGTCAATACCAAGCTATTTTCATATTGTAACCAAGAAGACAGACATGTTCATAGTGACCAGGACTTGAACTAGACTCTTCGCTCTCAACTGTGAGTTCAACTAGCAGTTGTATTAACTAGTCTGTACTTTACCATTTTTTGAGGGAAAATATCTTCTGGCACTCTTGAGTCCAGGCACACATGGCATTCCCCTGACCTACTAAGCTATTAACTCTATCAGAGGAGGAAATAAGGTTGGTCTGGCATGATTTGTTTGTGATAAACCCATGCCAGCTCTTGTTAACTGTAACATGTTTATCCAAGTCCTCCCAAGCATGCTTTTTGATAATCTATATGAAGACCCTTGCCCAGTTTAAACATCAAACTGATAGATTTATAGTTTTTCCAAGTCTTTCTTCTTCCCCTTTTGGAAATGGGAATAACGTTTGTGCTCTTCCAGTTTTCTGAGATGTCATTGGTCCTCCAGGGGTTCTCAAAGATCACCAAGAGTGGTTTTGCAATCAACTTTACTAGTTCCTTCAATACTTTGGGATGTAATCCATCTGGTTCTGGAATTAGCTGTGTTCTCTCTTACCCTCTCCTTGTCTATTGTAAGCTGCAGTTCCCTTGCTCTTCCAGTAGCACAGTGATGGCATTCCCTTCTGAGAGAAAACAGATGCAAAATAGAAGTTAAGAAGTTGTGCTTTTTCACCAATATCCAGCACTAATTTACTACTTTCTCCTCACAATGACTCTATACTCTCTTTGGCTTTCCTCTTCTTTCCATTCCACCCAAAGGATCTTGTGGTCGTTGTTGTTTGTATTTCTTGCAAGACTTAGCTCATTCTCAATTTTAGCCTTTCTGATATAGTTCCTACAGTTTCTGGAGAATACCTTATATTCTTTTTTGGTTATGTCCCCCTTCTCCCATTTTTTTGCCCATGTTTGTTTTTCTGATCATCATTTTAGAGAGCTGGCCTCTGTATGAAGAAAATATATGTGGTTGCTAAGTTGACACTGCCTTGATGGTACATAATCAATTTTAGAGAGCTGGTCTTTTTAGATTTCTTCCAGGTTTACTTGTGGGGATTGTTTGCAATTGCACCCCATCTAATTTTGTAGGATTTCCAACCATTCCTGGACATTTTTTCCTTAAGGAATTGAAGCTATTATAACCCACCTACCTTCCCTTGGAGTTCATCAACATCTGCTCTTTTCAGATCTGGTGTGTCACTCTAATTTTTCAATGTTTCTCCTCTTCTGGTTATTATATATTCAAGGATAACACAATCATGTTCCTCCATATACTAGCCATCAGTCACTTCTTCAATCAGTTCCTCTCTGTTGGTATTAGGTCCAGAGTAGCACAGCCTCTTGTTCTTTTTGCACCTTCTGATAAATGAAGTTGTCAGCAATGGAAGAAGTTGTTGGACCTCTGACTCTTGACAGAATTAAGATTCCCACAGATGTCAGGATAACTGGAGTCCCCTATATCATGATCACATGCCTCTTTGAATGACAGGTCATCTGATGGAGAAAGGCTTCACCTGTATCTTCTGCTTGTCTAAGGGCCTATGTTAATCTCCTATAACGGCCTTGCTTTTGTTTTACTCTCTTTTCATTCTTATCCAAATACTCTCAGCAGGATTTCCATGCTCCGATTTCTGAATTTCTGTGCAAGTGTGTCCTTTCTTATGTACTGTACAACCTCCTTCCTGTTGGGTCTGTTCCTGTTAAGTAAATTGCAGTCTTCCAGTGCTGTGTGCCAATTGTGAATAGCTTCCCATCAAGTTTCAATGGTATCTATCCATCATATTTGTTTTCCTCAATTAGGAGCTCTGCTTATTTCCTATACTTTCTGCTTACAAACCAACATATGTTTGCACAACATATTAGGTGAGTCTAAAATGAGTTGGGTAGTTTGAGGATTAATGTATTGTGAGTACCCTGTCAGTGTCTTAGCATATATTTTGAACTAGGGCATCATGTTAAATAGTAATAGTGATGATGATGATGATGATGATGATGATGATGATGATGATGATGATGATGTCTTTGGCATAGCATACTGGGTTAAAACAGCAACTGTGTTTATTAACTGGGACCTGGGCTTTAGCAAGTTGTGTGCACATAGCATCTATGATTTCTGGTCTTAACAGTCCTAAATGAGGGCGATCTCTTGGAGGGTCTAATGTATTCAAAACTGTGGCATTTCATTTCAATGCTAAAGTTTCACACTTGGTTTAAGCTAGCTTCTACCTTCCTCCACTATTATTTTTCTCTTTATTAAATTTCTTAAACTTAGGAAGAAGCTATGCTCCAGTTGTGAAGCTCATTAATTTTAAGCTACAGACATATTCCTGGTATTATGGAGGTTCTGTTTTAGACTGCTGTATCTTCTACTTGGAAATGGAATCCAGATTGTTTTGGAAAAGAAATATATTGTATAAGAAAAATCACAGCCTCAGCACCTGTTACCATGGTCCTGCCTAGCAAGCTGTCCCCGACTATAAATTCATTTTATATTTCTAGATTGATTAAGAAGAAAGGAACATCCTCCCCTGATGAGCCACAGCACAGACTCACCCCACAACAATTTCCTGCCATTTGGTTGTAGGAAATAAGTTTCTGCCCAAAGGCCAGCCAGTAGTTGCACCGCTGCTAATTCAAAACATGCAGAAGCTTATTCTGTGTGGACTCTTGTGAGGAGAGGTGCTCAGCACATCACCAGAAGCACTGTGTTTTCAGAACTACATTTGCACAAAAAGAGCCACCAAGTGCCTGTTCAGAGTAAGGCTTCTCTGGAGGGGGACCAGTTACTAACTTGGGGGACCATTTCTTTCAGTGTGATTTAGATTCCACAAAAGAAACTTCTGCTTTTCTGTGCTAGGGACTCAAGGGCATCCAGTATTCCTCTAAAACGGGAGAGCTGATTGGAATCTGAATTCATCAGAGCTGAGACGGGGGGGGGGGCTGCTTCAATTAGATGACCTAGAAGTCTTTCCAGGTTATACATTCTGTAATTAGCCTTCTAAGGAGGAGCAGGAGGGGGAGAGATGTCACTGTAAAAGCAGTATTTCCGAGCATATGCAGAGGTTTTTTTTTTCACCCTTCCCTTGCCGAATCAAGTCGGCTAGGAAGTGTGAAGTCCGGCAGCTTTTGTGTTGAAGTTAACCCAGGAACACCCCAGCTCCCCTTTCCTCCCTCGCGCGCTGCCTTTCCCATTTAGCCGCGCCGTGCTTATTTCCTTTGGCCAGCGTAGCAAGGCGCTTCTGAACTGCGACATGAATGAAGTCGGAGGAGGGGGTGGGAGGAAAGGGGCGTCCAAAAGCCGAGCGCAAACGAAGGCGGGGGTGACGAGGCGCTGGGCCCGCCCCGCCTCTTGGCTCGCGCATAAAAGCGCTCCGCCGCCTCTGCCACGGTGCACCTCCGGAGCAGTTGTGGGGCGGCACGAGCAGACATGGGCAAGGCGCTGGCTTGGCGGCTCGTCTTCGGGCTATCAGTCCTGGCGCTTCTTTCACCCTCTCAGGTGAGTGCTCGAGCATCCCGCGGCCGCGCGCCCGACGAAGGGGCCCGCACGCACGCACGCCCGCCCGCCCGCCGCGGGCTCGCTTCTGTTCGTTCCTCGGCAGCGGGATCCCGGGAATGGGCGTAGGGGGAAAAGAGGACATCCATTATGACGTTACCATCATCTTGTGGGGTTCCTAACCGCTACCTCAGGATCTTGCCTTCCTGCCGCGCGCGAAGCATCAAAAAGCTGTATTTTGAGGGGAAATCCCGAGAGAGGTTCAAGTTTTCACATCGCGCTGAACAACATGTGGTTTGGGCGTAGCCTGTTGTGTGAACGTAGCCAGCTGTGGTTTATTCAGTACCTAAAACTCCATCCTCTAACTTAGTTTTGCAGATTTGCAGCTGTGATTCTAGCCTCTTATCGCCTCCTTTTCCCAACTTCCCTAAGAAGGGTTGGGTATCGTCCCATTCACCACCCCCACTTTTTAAAAGAAAGTAAATTCCTTTACTTTCTTTAAAAGGAGAAAGTTTGGCACCCCTTCCCAGACTATCCTAGGTGTGCCTACTCAGAAGTAAAAATCCCACTGAATTTTTACCCTAAGGTAAGTCACTAGGGATTAGTGCCTAAATACTTTAATACCAACCACTACTAGCTGGAGAATGTAAGCATCTGATGAGATAAAAATAGGCTTCTTCCGGAGTTTTGAGTAAAATAAAATTGTCTCTTGGTTTGACTGCAATTGAATTGGATTAATCGGATTAAAGTACCTGAAAAGCTGCTACTTGGGGCAGAAGCTGCCTAGAGTAGCTTTTTTTTTTTTTAAATAACCCTACATTATTAACCACCTAAAATCAGTGTGATAAGAAAGTTATGCTCTGTGGAAACTTGAAAGTAGGAAAGTGCAGGGTTACCTGACAACTCTTCTGTCTTATCTCCCTTTTCCTAAATGGCTAGTGGCAGCTGCTTAGGTGGAGTAGGAACATGCAGACCCTCTAGTGTTGCTGCACTCAGTTCATATCGACTGGAGCCACTGAGGGTTGGAATTTAACAAAATCTGCGGGCTCTGTGTGCTTTCTCCGTGTTAGATTTTCTTGCTGCGTTCAGGAGCCTTTGCTGAGAGATCTCACTATTCTCAGTCGGACTTCTCTGCGGGTTTTACGTTCTATTCTCAGTGTATAATTTTGGGTACTTGAGCTGTGTGGCGATCCAGATTGGAAGGGCAAAATGTGATTTGGATGTGTGTGGGTAGCAAGGCATCCATGGAGAACGTGTCAAAGAAGACGTGTCTTCTGTGGCTGTGTTCTCTAACACTTCCTGGAAAGTCATCTTTGGTTTAAGGTGCTCCAGACAGGAGCAGTACATATACTTCAAATCCTATTTTGCCCTTTGAATTCAGATCTCTGCACAGCCCTGTTTTCCTTACCAGTGGATACTGCCGTAGAAGCAGAGATTCCTCATTGTGAAGTTTTAGTATAGTGTGGTGTAGCCTGATAGTGTAAGAATCTTCTATTTTTATTAAATAAGCTTTCAGATAATAAAACATATATTGTTCTAGAAAGTGTTATCGGGCCTTTGTGTAAATCTTTGGAGAAATTTTGGAAACCCTGTCTGACTCGGCATTAAAAAAAAAAAAAATCACAAGCTGGTGCTTCCACAGATTCCTTTCATTTTCCATTGGAATGTCTGGAGGAGTTGTAACAATTGGCTTAATGTTAAAACAATAAAAGCTGTAGCAGGTTAATATTTTATGCAGCCAGCTTTAAAAAGATGTTGACTTGCACTTCAGTCTGTCACCTTATATCTAGCTTAAGAGACAAAGTGAAAGGCATGAGAAAGGTCTTCCTAGAGGAATAGCAAAGAATAAAACTGGAGCAAATATTTAGCAAAAACTAACAGTTAAAAGGGGCTTTGGGAAAATATCTTTGAGAAGGGATTGGAATGGCTTGAAAAGTTATGAGTCTGTAGGGTTTTTAAAGTTTTTCTTAAATAACATGCAGCTTTTTGTGACAGTGAATTTGTTGTTGTAAGGGTCTAATAGAAAAAGCAGCATCTAGCTGAACAACTGACAGAGAATTCTCCAATATTAGTTTGATAACGCGTAACAAAATGGTCTCTTGGAGTATAATCCTCTCTGTATGCCGTGTATCCTCCCAGCTTCCTGACTTTAACTTCACAGCTAACATATGTTAACTCTATATGGTGTTTTTGCTTTATAAGTGCAGAATGCACACAAATTATTCTGAACAGCCTGAATATACATTAGAGAGTTAGGTGACAATCCTGCAAGTGCATTTCACAAGTTGGAATTCCCTTATTAGTGAAATATACGCCCTTGCTGTGTAGGACTTCTGAAATTAAAAATTTAATCTGGATAATATGTAAGCAGATGTGAGTGCTGTCTAAGTTTGACTGGACTCTGTCAATACTGAATGCAAATTCTGCTCAAAATGATAAGCGTGTCTCCAATTGAGATGGATGGGATGAAATTGACTTGATTTTATATTAGCATGCATGATTTGGAGGATATTATGGTGGGCTTGCAATCTATATATATATGACAATCTTACATCTGTTACTGCTTATTGAAGTATATTCTCAAAATCTGCCATGCTTTCCAATACTTTCTCAGCTGCCAGGTGTACCAGATATTCTTCATATAACAGATGAAGTCTGACTTCATTAACATGACATAACTTGGTCTATCGTCTGGGTCAATCCTTACTCCTAGTGACTGCCAGGACAAGTCCATGCAGTTTTCTTGGCAACATTTTCGGGAATGGTTTGCCCTTGCCTTCTTCCTGCGGTTGAGAAAGAGGGACTGGCCCAAGTCACTCTGCTGGCTTCATGCCTAAGGCTGGACTGTAGAAAGTAAGGAAGATGACCTTGATGGAGAGATGCAAGCTCCGTTGCCAAGGCAATGAGGGGGTAAAGTCCAGTACATCCAGATAATGTTCAGAAGTGGCTCAGATGCCTCTCTAATTCGCTGAACTGTAAGGAGGAGGTACAACACAGTCAGACTTGCAAGATTCTGTAATTATAGGCAATCTCAATAAAAGTAATTTTAGCCTTCCTGTGGAGTTGGTTTCCTGCACATTCTCCTGGTTTCAAGCCTGGTGCATTTTAACCACTCTACCAAATTGGTTCTGTAGTATAAAATTCTTGTGTATCAAAAATAGGTTACAATGGTATTTTTGTGACCTGATTCATAAATTTCACAAAGCTGTGATCCATGGCTTATTGAATAAACCACAGTTGACTAGACTCAGGCAACAGACTAAGCCATAAATCATGATAGTTGAGTTCACATAACATGTTGATCTATAATAGTTTGGTTTAAAGTGATGTTTTAGCTCAGTCAGCATACTCTTGCTTTTCTAATTGTATGCAACTTTTAAAAAAATTGAAATGAATATTAGTGCTGAGTGGCTGGAGATAGACAATGCATGTGCTCAAATCTAATAGCAGATCTGAAAGTGTTTTATGTGCTTATCCCACACATGTCACTAGTTGAGCCAGTTTTTATGTTGTAGTTAGGTTTTTTAAAATCTTGTTGACTGCATAGTATCTGAGACAAAAGAAATACACCTGTGCCATGAAAAGCAAAGGCCCTTTCAAGTGATTTAAATTCCTAAAATGAATTGTTTTATCTGTCTGCCATGGCATGCAATAACCAGAACAAAAATATAAATTCATTTCTTGTACAATTTTATCTCTGGTCTTGTAGCTATTTAATCACCTGTTCAGACTTTTCACTTTTAAAATCTTCTCTTCTGCTTTAGCAAACTGTCAATATCCACCATTATTGTGATTGTTAAATCAGAAATGTTAAATAAACTATTTAAAATGGTCAGGAGCAGAAACTGAAGCTTCTAGCAAGCCGTAAGTATTGGAAGTTTTCTGACAGCCTCAGAATAATACAACAAACTTAACTCTTTAGAGTAGAGAGTATTTATATGTTCCAGTTAAGATAATCTCAGGTTGCTGATGGGCTGAATGATGAACTTGGTGGGAAAGAGGAAATTTTATGGGAGGAGTTGATCTACAGTGTCTGAGAGTCTTAAAGGGAACAGTCAGCACTATTGAACTGAATTAGAAATCCTGGTAGCCAGTTAAACAGAACTTTAATTTGGAAAAAAGAATCTAAATGTATAAAGAGATCCCACTGACATATCAATTGGCCACATCTGTTCCCAGGACCTAATATGAAATTATCAATAGGCAATCAATATGCTATCAATATCGTAACTGCTAACTATCAGAATTTACATGGTATACTAAGCCAGGGTTTGACCATATTTTGTTGAATAAATCAGAGTTGTTTATGTTCAGATCACAGAAATAATAAATCATGGTTTAAATAACAGTGCCTGGTTTGGTATATCATGTAAGCCAAAATCAAACAAGCATATTTGATTTTGTGTAATGTTTGAATCTAGCCATAGAGTTTTCTGTGAACTCAACTGGAGTAAAGATGGCAAACTATCAGTTCTTCTGTTTAAGATGAACTCTGATAGCTTTTTGATTTTCTGATTGCTAACTTTTGGTCTGTGTCTCATTAAAATCTGACAAAGTCAAAAGAGAAAAAAAATATTTCAGAGAAATCCATGATTTTTCCAGTGATGGATGAGGAAGTATGGGGGGCGGGGGAGGAATCTTAGTTTGGTATGCTGCTTTCAGAGTATTATTTCCAAGCTGTTAATATCAGTATTGGTATGGGACATATCAAAAGTTGGGCTGTGAGTTTTCATTCTAGTTTTCATGGGGTTCTTTCCTTATGGACTGTCTGCCTCATCACTGACGTATCTCAAGAAAAAGATTTTATATTGTTTGCTTTGCATATTATATTGTTTAACATATATTTTTATTGCAATCAAAATCTCTCTTATCTTGGAATAAGCTTCATTGAACTTGATGGGGCTTATTTCTGAATAAGTGTGGAATTACTCTTTAAAGTGTACTTCTTAGGAAAGGCAGTGACACTTACAGTATATGCATTTCAAGGTGAAATAAAAGAGCCACTATCTTCACAGTGGCTCTGTGTATATAGACTAATTTAATAATATAGACTAATGCATCATAAGCCCCGGAAGGCGGAATGTAGAATGTGCTGACTGGTTTTACAGTCTTTTTTGTTGTTGTTTTTCTTTTGCATATTTAGGTAGAAGGTACTAATGGAACAATTAGTGCCCCCTCGCACAATGATTCAGCCGTGACTTCTACGCCACTTAGCACGTTGAACAATACCACCACCAAGGGACATGGAAACTCTCTTCAGTCAACTGCTGGCCTCTTCATTCTCTCAGTCTCTTTCCTGTACATGTGTTAAAGCATCCTGTCTGGGAAAACAACATCGTTCCCTATCCAATTCCCTGAACCATCTAAGATGGTGAGACCTTCATATTCTAGTGTGAGATTTAAAAAAGCCCAAAACAAAACAGCACAGAATACCTGTATCCAGACAGTGCAGTTAAGCGACAGTTCAGTCACTGATACCAATTTGACCAAGACTCTTGATAAGAATATTGGATGAATTGAAACAATCTTCCCTGAAAAGTAATCTGATTCACAAGCCAGCAAGTGGACTCCAACATTCAACACCTTGAACTCATAATGCAAGAGAAGTAGAACTTGACTAGCCATGGATCATGCCTTCCAAGAGGAGAGAGTTAATAAAGATATGCAAAATAAGGAGTTTAATTTAAATGAAAATTATGCTTATCTTCTAAGCTTATATAACCAGTAAAAAATGAAAATGACACTGACGTGGTTTTCGCTCAATTTCATATGCAAGGATATCCAACAGAAATAATTCCATTCAGAATTTCACTTTGGAATTTCCCAGATATTGCATTGATTAAAAAAAATTTATGTTAAAGTATAGCTGTTCAAAATGAAGTTTGCATAGTTTAAAACCAATTGGAAAACATTTACTGTAATATTTTTCAATTTTATTTAAGCTGTAAGTGAACCAAATGCACCAGCAGAATAAGATATTTAAAATGTATTGTAAGATCAGTTGCTACTAGCCAATATAAAAGAAATAAGGAATCAACTTATGTAATTAAACTTGAATAGTTTTTTTCATAGCACCCTCGTTCTAAGTTTCTGGGAGCGATTTCTAAATGTCAGTTTTGGTGCAATTAGTGTTTATTTTATTCTTTCAATGAAACATTTGGGCAGATAATTCTTTCCTTTATGTTGAATGAAAATGCAAAATGTTTAAATCCTGAAATATTAATCCTAAAAGTGTGTATCTTTTAAAGGTTGAAGCTGATATATTTGCACAAATTATTTCTATACAAAGTGTTCTGTACAGTAAGTAATTTGAACTAAAGCTGGTATTAAAATGTTATCTAAGTGTTTGGCTTTTCAGAAATAAATAATGGGAAGGCTTGCGGGCAGAACTATGTCTGTAGACAGTCTTGTTCACTTATTGTATGTGATCATGGCTTTAAATGCACCCTTGTCTCTTTGATTTAGTTACCCAGAATCTGTATACGTGCATTGCATCGTCAAGTACCTATATAGTAAACCCTGGGGGGTGGGGGGGAGGATGTATGCATTTCTTTTGTATTGAGTACATTGTTTGACTTCATGATCATGTAATTATGCTATAATTTTAAATCAAACTATGAATAAAACAATGGATCTAATTCTTGTATATTCTAGTTTTTCTGGCAATCAGGTCTTCAGTATTCTGCTAAAAATTAGGGCAGAGGCTTCTGTAATTTAGTAATTGGATTCAAAAGAAACATTAAGAGCTGTTCCTAATAATCTTGTCAGTGACCTTGCACATGGCAGGATTTGTTGGTTTGGTTTAGGATATTTCAGGGGCTATGGGTTGAATCCAGTGGCATCTGTCAGGTTGGGGGACCAAGGGTCTGTTTTTCTGGGATCCTGCAGCTGCGAGGGTGGCTGCATGGCCCTAGGAAAAGATGCATATGCTTTAAGGGTTCCTGTGTGCTTCAGTGCACTTTTTTTGGAACCTCGCCTGAAATGCCACGCAGCCTGAACACCCCTGCCTTAAAAAAACATCCCTGTGTGAGGAGTGAAGCATTCTGAATCTTTCTTCTCTTGGGAAGATAACATTCAATGGAATCATAAGATGAAATAGCTACAACAAGGAAATCCGGGTTCATTTTTATGAGTATATTATACAAGCCAGGACTGGGACTGTAGTCACCAAAAAAAGGGAGGTACAGTTTGCAGTGTTGCAGTTTTTGTGTTGTAAGCTGTTCTAAATGTGTCAGGGCAATACTACAACTTTTGAAAAAAGAATGTCTAAGAAAAGATTACTTACCTGCATTTTGGACACTGGGCGAAACCATCTGAACATCTTTAAAAACAAGTTAGCGATAATGCTTTCTTTGTTTCATGAAACCTAATTTGATTTGGGTAAGCAGCATTAATGGGCATCTCTTAATCAAATCTCCTACTTACATGCCCAGCTTCTGCTGGTCAGTGCAGGATAACTATGTATTGTTTAATAGTGCTTGAAAGAGACTGGACTAAGTTTTAGAGGCATACAGTGGAAAAGTTTTATCTCCTGTCTGTGGTTGCCCTGGCTTCTAACCATATTAAAACTGAATGAATTCTATCTATCCTCCTCACTGACTTGGAAAAAGATAGCTGGGTAACCTGGAAAGGATTCTTAGTGCAATTTAATCACAGGACAATGGAACCATTGAGGAAACAGCAAACATGTCAGTGAGAACAAGGTGTATTTATCAGACCTTAGGGGAAATGGCAGACCCTTCATGTTAATACTCCCCCACTTAAATCAGGGCAATTGGGGAAATCTTCTGACAGCTGGGCACTAGTCAGGGTGATAATAGAAAGTAGTCTGGGCTGTTTGGTGGGGAGTTGGGGGGTTTCTCTAACAATGTTAAGCCCATTGTAGAGCTTAAAGTACACCTTTAACGTGGCACAAAACTATGCCGTTAGTTGTGGTCTGGATTGGAAGAAAGGCAGAGGGCTTCTTGTGGTCCTACCCCTGATTTAAACACAGCTGAACTGTATATACAGTTTCGGATCAGGTAAAATTATCTAACAAGTTTGATCTGGATAATATATCCTGGAAAGCTTTGAAGCAGTTGAGCTTCTGCTTAATGCTATGGCCCTGCTTTAGTTTTTCGATATATTTGACTGATGCAGAGCCTACAGAAAGTTTAAAGTCACCGGGAACACATTTAGAAACCTTAAGCAATGCATCCAGTTCATCCTAGATCAGTGTTTCTCAAACTTTTTTCTGTCAGGACCCCTTCTCACTTTTAAAAATTATGGAGGACTCCAAAAGAGCTTTTGTTTGTAAGGGTTATATTTATCAATATTTACTGTATTAACAAAATTGACATTCGCTTCTCATTATTGTTTGATGGGATTTTAATGTGTTATTTTTCAACCTAGCCTGGCAAATAATTTTGATTTCAGGGACCCCTGAGAGGGTCTTGGGGAACCCTCAGGTCCTAGGTCCACATTTTGAGAAAGACTGTCCTAGACAAAAGAGCTAAAGACTGAACAGAGCATGTTTATTCACTTTGCTCTTTAGATACTGTGGGAAATGACATTGAATAAACAATTACAATCTTGTGAACACCTGGGATTTTCATTGTATCTAACATTCTGTGTGTATATGTGCATATATTTAAGTTATTTCTGCTAGAGTCTGCTCTTCCCTTCCTTTTAGACATCTGAGGGCTCATATTTCCAGATGTGGCTGAAATGGTTCTGTGGCAAACATCCAGTGATTACGTTGTGACAGGAACAATAGTCAACTTTCTATCTCAGTCTTTTTTTTTTCTGTCATAAAAGGCAACTTTGAAATACTGTAGACTCTCCATTTGCTTGCGCAAGAATTTTTTATACCAGTTTTGCATTTAAAAGATGTTATGCAGTATTGGCTGCTAGGGTTTCTCTGTAGTCTACCATTTTGCTAAATAGCGATGTACAGTGTAATGCTAGACACATTTATTCAACACGAAACCTTATTTAATTCAAAGGGACTTACTCTCATGTAAGGGGGAACAGTACTCACATTCCAAGCCTTACTGGTTGCAGTATTATGCTCAAGTCCTGAAAAGTAACTTGATCTCTCCTTCAGTTAGCAGCCTCTGATCAGCCAAATGAAACTCTCAGTTTGAGAGTGCATTTAATTGCATGAACAGGTTCTTAATGAATGATCCAGAGCTGCTTAGGAAATATTATCAATTCTATTTTATTCTGCCACTTTTCTAAATGTTTTCCTCCCCCAGATATGAACATTTGTGTCCTTCAGAGATTGGTAATAATACTGCCCTTACATTCAAGATCCATACAAATTAATACCCTTTTTTTCTGATTCAGTGTCACACTTCTTGTTTGGCTGGCAAGTTTCAGCTTTAGGTATGAACTGATACAATTTTAAAAATTGGATAATGCATTATAGTGATATGAAGACCTGCATACAGAGTTGATTTTAAATTGAGGATGCCCAATATCAGCACATGCTTTCATGATCTAGTGCAGGGGTAAGCAACTCCTTTGGGCCATGGACACATGTGGAGCATTGATTCAGTCCTTGTGTCAAACTTGCTAAGCCTAAAACACTCTGGTGCCCAAGCATTTCACACAGAGGCACTTTAGAAGTAATATTTTTTCTTTATTAAATTGGGGAGGGGAGGAGAAAGGACTGCAAGTGTAAATTTCCATATATTACAAGTAACAATAATAGTGTAATCCAAATTATCAAGCAAATGCCACTATATTTAATATACTGGGGAACAGGGCTGTGCCATTCCTTTAAAAGGGGTGCTTCAAACCACCCAGGAGCACCTCCTTTTCTGAATCGTTAAAGCAGCCGTGTCTTTTCCCAGGATGGTGCAGCTGCTTTGGAAGCTGCTGTCTTTGTGGCTGCAGAAGCCTGGAAAAAGAGGTCACTGCTCTGATGACTAAAAAAAGAGAGCTCCTGGGTGTCCACAAACACTTCTTTCAAAGAATTTGAATACCTCTAATGTGTAACATATAAATGATCTAGGAGGAAAAAATCACAAACCAAACAATTCAATGGAGTTAGATTAAGTTGTTGACCCCGTCCTTGCTTCCCTGTTGAAAGAGTATTGTGCCAACATCCCCAAACATAAGGCTCTTTTTCATGGCTACATTAATGTATATTTCTCCCATCCTTGAATCAGCAGAAAAATTAGCTGGCATAAATTGCAGTGTCTTTGTGACTGGGTCTTACTTTGCCTCAATAACAAGGGATACTATCTTTACCATTTGGGGGGAACTATCTTTAAACATGAGTGTAGTGCTCCTCTGAAAAAGTGCTAAACCTATGTTTAAAGTAGCCCCCAAATTCCTGACAGACATTGCAGGGACTCTAGCAGTGTTTCTCAAACTTGGCAACGTTAAGATGTGTGGACTTCAACTCCCAGAATTCCCCAGCCAGCAATGAAGCTTCTCCTTCCTGGTACCATTCCAGCTGGTGCCAGCCAGCTGCTTATTGAGCTGATTGAGCAGTTCCTGGCTGCAGGAATTCAACTCTCTCCTTGTCAGGTCTTTAAACATGTAGTTCAGCTCCATGCAAATGGAGACTTTGCAGCAAGAATTAATTGCCTTGCCACCCTATCCAGACCTGGCGGCCTCAGGATCAGCTGCCAGCACAGGCTCAAGTGGTAAGCTAAGAGAAGCAGGGCTGATATTGTCTTGGTTTCTGATTGCATGGAGCTAGTGGAGAAAATATTGGCGACCTGCCCTCTTGCCAACCTGCCCTGTCTTGACAGCCTTGGCATCTGTTGCTGATCTGGCAGAGATGGCAGAACTAAAGAAAGATGGATCTTTGGCATGGGGGAAAGTGGGGTTTGAAATAATCCGACTCCAACTGCCAACAGCAAAATGACTCTGAAAAACAGTGTCAAGAGACCAAAGGGGAAGGAGGGTGCCTGCGGCCATCTAAAATGGCCGATGGAAGTAGAGGAGATTGCAGCCCTTGTCCGTATTATTGACCACAGTCAATAAAGCATTGTAAATTCACTGATACAGCAAGACTTGTGTTGGCAGACCACCATTTTAACACTGGACAGCTAAGGACAAACATAAGCTGACTCCATGGCAGGCTGAAGATGAGACAAAGCTGATGTCATGAGGTCTTATTCCTGAAGGACCTGTTCTTGTTAATGGGGCATCTTTGTGTTGCAGTTAGCAGGATATGTAAATGGGACCATAAGTTCAGAAAAACAATTTTTGTTTGCTCTGAACTCTACCCCTTGAAGGAGAAGAAAAGACAGAAGGAGAAGGAAAAGCAGAAGGAGAAGGAGAAAGCGTCTTGAGGTGGAAACCCACAGGAAAATATCTCAAGCAAAATGGCAGTCCCCATTGCTATCGACAGGAAGCGTTCTTCCCACAGCAGCAAACTACCATATGCTTCAAGTCGGAGTGGTAATTTTAAAAAATTCCCTTCTTGGGGGGTACCAATAGTTCCTGAGAAATCCAGGAATATCAACAAGCAAATATTACCACATTCTCTTCCCACAAAAACAAAAAGCCAACCTGATTGACTAAGACAATTTCATTCCTAAGTTTGCTCTAAAGTCAGACTGAAATAGGTCATTTCATACAGTTAGGCATTCCCTTTGACAATCTACCTGGGCACCAAGCCCAGTGGATATGAGTCTGAAGGCTATGAATGTCTTGATTTCCATATTTATTCATAGAAATTGCACTGTTGTTTTGCCAATTCTCAAGGCAATTGGTTCTTTAGTTCTTTTAGATCCAGAAACAATGAACACACCAGTAGCTAAGGAGATTTTAAGCTTTATTGTTAACTCTAGCAAACAGATTTAAACAGGAATACAAGAGCATAATATAAAAACATAATATACCAAGCAAGATGATAAGCCTCTTCCCCTACTGTCAGGAGCTACCATAAGGCGACAGTGGAGAGACCCCAAGATGGCTTAGGTAACACAGCGCCTAGTCCCAAGGCCTGTGTCCACGCTCCCAATTCCAGGGGCAATGCCAGGGCTTTTTATCAAAGTCTGGCACTGCAATCCCATGATTCTGTTTTGGAGTCAGGGGCTCTGAAAGTGACCTTGACCAGATGTAATACCTGCTCATCAAAAGTTTCCAGAGCCTGGGAACTGTAGAGGTAAGCTACTGCTTAACCTAAACAATCCGGGGGGTTTTCCTTCCCCCCTCCCACTTCTAAGTAAAAGAAAAAGAAAAAAACAAGCCAGCTAAACATTATTATGATTCAAAGTGAGCTTTCTTAATGTGTGCAGGAGAAATCAAACGATGTCACCTAAGCTCCTCGAAATAACAATGGTCTTCCACATTGCCACTACAATTATCTACATGGCCAGGCTGGGCAGGGCTTTCAGTAGTAGTCCTAGTTCTGTAACATCTGAAAGGCTGCACATTGCCGACATCTAGCTGATACCTACTGAGTTCCAGCACAGGTGAATACATGCATATTTCCTTTTAATTTTAGCACTTACAGCCTCAAACTGGAAATGCCCTTGTTTTATCACAGGTTTTTCTTTCCTATTAACTGGAATTTATTCTTATAAATCTTACAGTTATGCCATATTGATGATCTGATGTTGCTATATTTTGTTATATCCATTATTCTGATTATCATGGAACTGAATATTATTTTTGCATGAATTTGTTCCCTTTCCTCCCACCTCTGTTCTCTTAGCTGCTCTGCCTTTTTTGGCAGGAAGCAACACATGAAAGGAAGAATTTTGACTTCTTTTATTAACCTTTTACATGCATTAATTGGGAATGCAAGACTTCTGAGTGTAACTGTGGTTTGACTTCTCATTTCCTCATGGGCTATTATGTTACCTGTACGGTGAAAGTCATTCTACACCTTTCAGAGTCAGTCAGTAACTGGAGAGATGCTAACGACTTGAGGCACGTTCTGCTCTCAGGAAGCTGTTGCATAGAGGCCTCAGGGTCGGTTCTCACTTCCTGCTTGCCCCTGCCTAAGGACAGGCTGCCTACAATTTCGAAAGGACAGGATCTGATGATATCGTCCTCAGCCTCCCCCCCCCCTCCCCCCAGCTTGCTGGCAAGGTGACTTCTGAGTTTTCTAGCTCCACATCAGAAGTTGTGTTTTTTCTTTTCTGACGGCACGAGCAGACCAGTCCAGTCAACTTGGTGCACCACACTTGCTCCAGAGAGACCTCTATTCCAATTAGCTGACGTGTGCTCTAGAAGACGTTTAGGTTAAGCAGTAGCTTACCTCTACAGTTCCCAGGCTCTGGAAACTTTTGATGAGCAGGTATTACATCTGGTCAAGGTCACTTTCAGAGCCCCTGACTCCAAAACAGAATCATGGGATTGCAGTGCCAGACTTTGATAAAAAGCCCTGGCATTGCCCCTGGAATTGGGAGCGTGGACACAGGCCTTGGGACTAGGCGCTGTGTTATCTAAGCCATCGTGTGGTCTCTCCACTGTCACCTTATGGTAGCTCCCAACAGTAGGGGAAGAGGTTTATCACCTTCCTTGGTCTGTTATGTTTTTATATTATGCTCTTGTATTCCTCATTCCCATTCTCTGCCTTCAGTGGCCATTTCATCCTGGGCCACTGCATTGCCTACCATGAAAGGCTGGACCTTTGATTTCTGTGTTTGTTTGTTTGGCTTTTACTGGTTCAGTAGTGGAATGGTGAGGTGTGGCCATTTCTTCATTTTTCTTTTGACAGCCTCAACCATGGAACTGGCCCATTCTTTGTTTTTGTCTTTTGACTGAGTGAACTTGACAAGAGTTCTGTCCAGTTTCCCCTTCCAGTTCAAGTGGCAGAAAGAACGGTAAAACCCTCGTTGCTTCTTCTGCCAGTCCTCAGATGACGCACCCACCAGAAGGAAAGCTGTTGGCCCTTGTGTCCTGGCCCAGGAGGGAAGGGAAGGGAAGAGAAGCAGGAGAACGCGCCAATCACGGGCCTCGTTACTTGCAGTCCACACAGAGCTCCTGGCCATCCCTGTGGGCAAAGGGAAGGAAGGGTTTGAGATCCACCAAAGGTTTTTTTTTAAGCCACCCTCAGTTACAGCCAGTTTATGCACAGGAAACAAGCAGCTGCAGGCTGCAGTGGGGAAAGGTACGTGCCTTTGCTGACCTGCAGCATGACCTAAGAGAAAGGCATGGAAACACACAAAAAGGAATATTCTAAATTTAAGTTTTTGCAGGGCCAGCTGTGATGTTTACTCTTTCTGTTAATATTCAGAGAAGGAAGAGTGGAAATGGACAAAGAAATAGCCCAGTGGCACATTTAACAGGCTAGTAGCAGTGTATTAAAATCCTGTTCAGACCTATAAGGTCATCTCAGGCCAGCTGAAAGCAAAGGACCTGAAATGAGACTACAACAATCTCCCCTGTATTTTATAGATCAGATACAAAATAGGCAGGTTCGTAGTCCAGTTTTGAAAATAATATTTGCTAATCTTATGGTCACAATTTGGAGTTCTGCAGGTGAGTGAGCCCTATTGCTTCTCAGCCTCCTGTGACTTTCCTTTTTCTGTCGTCACCATTTGCCATTGATTTGTCTATCTGTGTGTCCATCTATCTGTCTGTTATCATTAATATAGGAACTGTGGAGAATATGTATTTATTTATTTATTTATTATTAAATTTGTATGCCACCCACCTCTCCAATGTACAATATTGAACAGCATGACTCCAATAGTCAAAATTAATCTCGTTTTGTTAATATGATGTTGACATTCAGCAAATATTGGATGTTTCTGTAATATGGATATCTGATGGAATAAAAACAACTACTGTATATAATTCTGCATTCAGTTAAAGTGGTTTTTCTCAGCGGGCTGCCCTCCACTTTCTCTTCTGTTATACTCAGGCTTTCTCCTGTCATCTGATAGCCATGCAGACTGGGAAAGAATCTATCATCTTATCTACCTACCTACCTACCTTCCCATTCATCTATCCATCCATCCTTCTATCCCTTAGCATTACAGAAGGATGGGGGGCAGGGGGGCTTCAGTTAAGCACAAAAACAAAAGAGTCCTGATAAAGGAAGTGGATGAATAAGGTAGGATAAGCTTGTAGCAGATCACACACACACACACACACACACACACACACAAATATGAGACTGGTGGTTTGCAAACTCTTCGTAAAACAAATGGGAAAGATTTAAAGAAGGAATAGATTAATAGATTTTTGAGTTCCTTCTGGGTTCACACCCATATATAAGCAGCCAAGTACATCTTACAGGCAAAGTTGATTTGCATGTTCTGAAGGTTTAGCTTCCTGTATCTGGAACACTTTGAAAGAGACCTCTAATCTTCAGATAACTTTAAACAGAAAAGTCCACAAACAGATTTCAAGACAAAGAGAAAGGAAACTGTATTATGGTACGTCAGATTAGGATACAATAGTCAGGGGGGAAATGGTGAAACACCAGATGGCTTAATTTTGTCAGAACTATGCCTAAATCTACCCAGTACCTGGAGAGAGAAGGTTTAACGATTTTCTTTCTACTGTGCTCCAGAGCACTCCCTGCAGTTGCCACGGCAGCTTTCCTCAAGGAGGAGAAACAGCAGGCTTTTTTGGGTGGTTGGAGGAAGGGTAACAGGAGAACATTTTATCAGGATTGTTCCACCAGGTGTAAAATGAATTTTAATTTATTTATATGCCGTGTTTCTGATGCCCCTTCCTCCATTCTCTATGACTATTTTAAAGTAAAAATAAATGTATATAAAGTATATACTCTGGTTTGGTTCTAACTCTAGGTGTTTATTGGATTATAACTTTAGGAACTCTTCAAACCATTTTAGAGCAATGCACTTACAGTTATTGTTCTCAGGTATCTTCCACCCTGGTTGTCCATCACTTTCGAGAACAGAGCATCATCCAAGCTCTGATTCCATTCTGTTGTTATTTTTTTCCTTGATTCTTTTGACAGGAAATATGATTCTTCTTCAAATATACTGCTGCTGAGAGTTCTATGTTAAATTTAGTTATGGGACTGTCTCTGGATCCTCCTGAATCCAAACAATACTAGAGCGGGTGGAAGTTAAAGGGTATAAAGCAGTAGATGTGAACAGGATACCTCCATGTGCAGCATTGTACCATTCCTAGATACCAGCTGATGATCCCATCCTGCCATCTGCGCTGGGCCGTTGAGTCAATTGACTTCTAGTGCAGACACAGGGTGGAGGACTTGTTTTAAGTGAAGTGGTTTTGCCTTAAGAACGTTGAAGCTTGTGGCCAAGTGATTTGCCAGACTCTTAGTTTCCCTCCACCTTGCAGGGATTCAGCTGTGAGGGTGGTACACTATCGTTTCACCAGGCTTTTTAACAGAGCCTAGTGGCAGCTATGCTGCACCTCCACAGAGCGATGGCTTAGCCGCAGAACAAACAGAGCATACATTAAGGAGGAGGATGGGAAGGGTGACTAGCTGGACCTTGGTTTTTGTGGACCTTCATCTGACAGCAGGAGGGTGTCAGTTGCCCTGAGGACACTTCTGAGGGTTTGGGTTATGAAAACTTTGGCAGGATAGCAGCATCCATAATGATTAAAGAACTGAATTAGTTTAAGACATGGGGAAAGCAGACAAAATTTCAGGTGGTCTAGTGTAAATGACTATTTTAGATTAAGCAAAATTATCTGGGGTCCTTTAAAAGTTTTTGGAGTACAATTCCCAGAATCCTTGACTGCCGTCATGTCTGCTGAGACGTAGGGGAACAAAGCTTCAGAAGGGTGGAAGGTTATTATAGAAACTTAGCACTGAATGGGCTGTTTAGGCCATCTACTCTAAACCTCTGCTCAGTGCAGGAATCATTAAAGCATTCCAGGCAGATGATTGTCTAGCCTCTGCCTGAACATTCCATCATCTTTCCCTTTGGATGTTTTTTCTAACTTGTATTCATTATTCCATGTCCTGCACTCTGGCATGATGGAGAACAGGTCTCAGCTTTCTTCTCTGTGACAATCTTTCAAGAATTTGAAGAAGGCTATTGTGTTTCACCTCACTCCTCTTTTCTTAAGGCTAAACATATCAAACTCCTTCCGTCTCTTTCTTAAGACTTGGTTTTCAGTCCCCTGATGATTCTTCTTGCCCTTCTCTGAAACTGTTCCAATATCTCTCAATCCCTCTTAAAATGTGATGCCCACAGTGCTCAAAATGGGGGTCTGACCAACCTTGCTTAATCTCCTCTATCCTGCTGCATTGGATCATTGCAAAGTTAAAATAGAACTTGAATAGAACAGGCTGAAGAAGAGTGGGTTACAAATTTATTTGTTTGTTTCTTTGTTGAAAGCCACAATCAAAAGAGACTCTTGTACACTTCGTATACACTGATACAAAGGCAATAAAACTTCCATGGTAACCATTACTCGCTCAATCTGATAGCACCAGCTCATCCGTCTCTGAAATAGCTCTATTAGTTGTTGAACTTACAGAAAGGAAATACAGTGGAGGCAGATTTAATTTCTGGAGGGAAACTATTCCAAAGTGTAGTTATATCCATAGAGAAGTCATACCTATGAACCTCCACTCTCTGTATCTCACAAAAATGGGGAGTCACAAGCAGGCTCTCCTAAGATGGTTGAGTTGGGCAGATTGAAATGTAACATTTCAATGTAGTAATTAAAAATAAAAATGCATCTTCAGTGAAGCCTTCCCAAGACCTAATGCCCTGCAGGTATGTTAGACAAGAACCTATGTTAGCTAATGCCAACTGGGCATTATGGGATTTATAATCTAACACATCTATAAAGCACCAAATTTGAGGAGGAGTTTTAATGGATAATCCTCAGTCCACACTTCCTTCTGAAATCTGCACATAACTGAGTTCCTCCTCTACTCCTGTCGGTTGATCATTTAGAGTAAGGCGGTCCCTTGCCTTGGTCAGAGCATTCTTAGAAAGCCTTGGAGTTCTCTGCAGCTTCTCCCCACCAGAGGAAGGAAGGTCCTGTTTGATTGGTCTGCCCAGGCACTTGAGGGACCCTGTTGGATTTCAGAGGGAACTTGGGGTTGTTCCTGAAGGTCTATGCAGAGTTCTACTGAGGCCTTAGTTGCTGCTTGGAATAAGAGGACAATGATGGCCTTGGATTGGATTGTGCCTGTGCGGGCTCTCCCCTGCCCAAGGATATCATAAAAACATAAGCAGTGGCCAGGCTCCTTGGGGCTGTAATTGTAGCCACATATTAGATCCATGGTCCAACTGGTTGGTCAGGTTCTCCTGAAAGACAACATGTGATTGGATTCAGGCAGTTGTAAATTCATTCTTGAATGAGGGGGTGGTCCTGTCAGCACTTAAGGAGGTGGTAGTCCTCCCTCTCCTCAGGAAGCTATTGCTGAAGCTGACTGTGTTTCATTCTTCTTTTCTAAGGAAAGATATTGAGAAGGTGGTTGGGTGACAACTTTAGAGGGTCCTGGAGGAAATGGATCTTCTAGATTCTTTTCAGTTGGGCTTCAGATCTGGGTATAGTACTGGGACAGTACTTGATTGCACTTGATCACATCTGTGATGATCTGTGGCAGAACTGGGTTAATGTTGGTTCATCCATAGTGATTCTCCTTGATTTCTCAGCCTTCAATATAATTGAACATGGTATCCTTCTGGACTGGCTTAGGAGATTAAGAATGTGGGGTATGGTGTTGTGGTGGTTCTCCTCCTTCCACCGAGGGTGGTTCTGGTTGGTGTTGGAAGGGAAGAGAGATCCAGCCCTAAGCCCCTGGTTTTTTAGGTTCCTCAAGGCTCTACTTTCTCCCCATGCTTATTTAAGATCTACATGAAGCTGCTGGGTAAGGTCATCTTGTTTTCATGAGGTTAAGTATCATCAATATGCAGATGATACTCAGCTATACATCTCTACCCCTGGTTGACCAAATGATGCTGACAAGATTCTTTCCCAGTATCTGGAAACTGTGGGGGGCTTGGATGGGGAAGAGCACGCTTCAGCTGAACCCTAGCAAGACTGAATAGCTTTGAGTTTTTGCCTTCCCACCCCCCTGCAAAAAAATCTGGGAACTTTCTGTCTTTAGTTCTGGATGGGGTAGCACTCACCCAGATGGAATTGGTGCACAATTGGAGGGGGGGTCCTCCTGGATTCTTGGCTCCTGCTTAAGCAGCAAGTAACCACTGTGGCCAGAAGGGCCTTTGCACAAATCCTTATGTGCTAACTGTGCTCATTCCTAGAGCCCACCTCATGGCTACTCATTCCTTAGTCACCTCCCACTTGGACTATTGCAATATGCTCTACATGGGGCTGCTCTTGAAGACTACTTAGAAGCTATAACTGATCCAGAATGTCACAACGTGCATAGTTATGGGCCCACTGCTGCTTTGCAAACTATGTTGGCTCTTAGTAGGCTTCTAGGTGCAATTCAAGATACTAGTTATCTAGCTTTTTATAGCACAAGGCCAGGTTATATGTGTCTGGTTCTGATTATTTCTGCTCTTCCTACAAGATCTGTAGAGTGAGCATGCTCCAGGTCCCTTCCATTTAACTATGTAAACTATGGCTTTGAACATTCAAAGCTGCTTTATATATGAGTTAAATCATTGGTCCATTGGGGTCTCTACCCATTTTGATTTTTATAGTTCCACTATATCATGTCTGTCTTAACAAAAGCTGGGAATTAAATTTGCCTATTAAGGGTGGGGAGATGACAGGATGCTACACGTGACTCATAATGAGAAATGTGGTAAGCAAGTCTAGGCTTCTTGCTTGCTCCCCAAGAGGCATTGTGCTAGTCTGCCTGTCACTCCAGCCCTTTATAGCTAGCATCCTTTGCCCTATTCATGTTAATGGGCGTAAACACTCACTTTACATCACTTAAGTCCTAAAATAGATTAAACAAGCTTGGGAGCAACCTGATCCAAAGAAATCCCACAATGATCTGCAGGGATTCTCCATTCAAGGAACCTCCATGTTATTTATTTATTTATCTTATTTATTGGGGCCTATATGCCACTCCAGTCCAACAGGACCCTGATCACCAGACACTACCAGCTATCTGTATCAGATAAGCCTCAAGTCCTTTTTTACCTTATAATTCCTTGCCATTTTATCATCTCAGACCATCTCCACATCTGAAGCAACCAGTGACTTTTGTGGATTAAAAAATTCTGCAGTTGTAGGCTTACTACACATGAGTCAAAATCCTTCTCTTTTGCCTTCCCTACAGCACAATAAAACTTATGGTGGACATTAAGAAACCCTCAGAATGGTAGAAGTTTAATGTCTGCTGAGTGACTTTTCAGACCCATATCTCATGACATGAGAGTTTCTTTTCAATCTGTGGCAGATATGGATGAAGAAAGAGATAATAAAAATTAGCTGTTTATGAATGGGAACAGATTGCTTGTATTTTTCATAAAGTGAAAATATACATGGTCCATTAAAAAATGGCTACAGAAGCACTTACCATCATACCAAGCTGCATCCCAAAAGACTATTGAGTTTAAAAAGGTGTTTCCCATTTGGGGAATGTGATATATGCTGGATAAAAACCACATCTGACTTGGTTGTGCAGGTACACTGGTTGTCCTGGACCACAGAGAATCTACATGAGAGAAACGATCTGAAACATCACAAAGAAGTAGGCTGCATTTTGAGCAGTTTCTGAGGGAGATCATGTAACTGATGTCACAGAGGCTGCCAGATACAATTCTTGGGCCACTCATTTGGAGCTGCATTTCACAGATCTTGTATCATAACAAACCAGGCTACCCAGTAGCTTAGACCACCTCAGTTTCAGAAATGGCACATACTCTGTACAAGTCAAGAATGTGCTGCTACATAACAAAAATCCACCATGGATAAATGTAGGTTGAATCCAGATTGTCAACCCTAGAATAGAGCTAACTACCATAAATGGGTGTGGTTCCAACCCATACTGATTGCCACCATGTGAAAGAAATCATAGCTGTCAAAGAATTAGGAGGTTGATGAAATATAATATTCAGTCTTTATAGGAATGACCTTGATGAAGTGGGTAAATACGTAATAAAGTGTGCTGAAGATAATTTATTTTGATGTTTTAAGTATGATGAGGATTTTAGTCATACAGGATTTTAGTCATACAGTTAAATGTAAAATGAAATTAATTCCAGACTTTGCATTTGTCCAGCAGACATCTTACCTATTATGGGTAACTATTTTTTAAAATTTAGTATCTTGTGTCAGTATGAATTCTGTTAAGGAAATCACAAAGCTACACAATTGGTGCAGTTGGACTATAAAATGAGTTGCATGTTTATACATTATTTGTGAGAAAAATAAATAGGAGAGGATTACATCTCCCTCCAAAAAAGTTCATTTTATTAGTTCTAGGACTTTTCATTCAATGAAAAGATGGAGATGCTTGTAAATCTCAAATGTCTGTGAGCTGAAATCTCCCAAATAGTTAAACTCATCCCATATTTTCTCTTGAAGCTTCAAGATGGTACATGGAGGTTCTCCTAATTTTACCCACATAATGACAACCTTGCAAGGTAGATGGGACTGAGACAGAATAGCTGGCCAAAGACTCCACAAAGATGTCTTTTTAGACTAGGGGTGGGGAATTAGTAACAGACCAGCCACAATAAAGTAAAATCCTATCTTATTTTTCTTGGGTCTATCCCTTCATTTAAGCTCTGGAATGAATTTCCTGAGCCACGCAGGCAGCTTGTTCAGGCTGGATTTGCACTGGAGGAGGCAATTTAAGGGTAGTACTTAGGCCTTTCCAATCATGCCTTTTTTTATAACACCAGCCAGGGCTCCGTGCTCTTAATGAAGTTTATAAGTCTCATCACCTTTTCCTCTTTATTTCCCCATCTAATTTTATTCCAGTTGTGTTCCCAATGAATTTGTAGCTATGGGGTAGGTAGGAGGTGGACTCTGTCTAATTTGAGCATGAAACTCATTTAAAAATTTGCTGCCAGATAACCACTATGAAGGTGTTTTACCTGCAAACTTCAGCCAAACAAATCAGCTATTGATTTCTGTTTGCCAGTCAATGTTCTTTAAGATATCCCTATCCATTTTATCTATTAATTGTAGAAAAAAAAAACCCCAAAATAAAATGGTGGGGCTAACTGGCTCATAATCACATGGGTGGCTATAAAAAGTATTTCTCTTGCTATAGTGTGTTGAAAACTGGTGGCCCCGTATTAAGACTATTAAGTTGCTACAGATGGATAGCCGCTAGCAGGAGAAATCAGAAGGTACTATGAAGCTATTTTATCATTCCCTCCTCCAAAGATTTTTCTGTGGAAAATAAGAAGATGAAAGAAGCAATGGGAAAACAAAGGAGGGTGACAAATAAAACAGCATGTAATTTGGATTCCTCATTAAAAGATGTGTTTGAAAAACATAACTGCGGGATGAAAATCTGGAAGCACCTCTATCTGCCAGGCCCACAAGAAGAAGGCAAATTGAATGTCTCTTCCTGTCCCGGCTTTTACCTCTGCCAGTGTTCCAGACCTGGCAGATGAATTCTTATGTCTATGTAGGAATCAAAGTGCCTAGGGTAGAAATAAGAACTCTAAGGTGTAATAAACTGGCGGCATAAACATTCATTTTCTATCTTCTTCTGATCCACTTTGAAGGCAACCCCACCTCTATCTGCCATGGGGAGAATGGACCTCAGTGGCTTTGTTAGAGATAATAGCTGGATTGCAGCATGTCACCTACCTATTAGAAGGTGAATTAGGACTTGTCTACCCAAAAGTGCGGTCCCTATTTGCTGAAATAACGCGTGGAGCTGTGGAGGCAGGAACAAACAACAGGAAAGGCTTTGGGATGGGATGGAAGTTTTCATATTTCTTTCACAATCAGTTCTCTCCTGCAAAAGCTCCTTCAGGCTGTTTCTCTGCTCCTTCCCACTGCTTGTCTAATTGCCAGCTCAGAACTCAGCAGGAAAGAAATAATTAAAAGACTGTTCCTGAGGGGAAGAATAGAAGTGGAGTCACCATGTCTCCCTTATCACACCTAGTTCACCAAGCCAAGCTTGTAAATAGATGTCTGGCTGGTTGGCTCCGCATGGTTCACCTTCTTATTATGAACCACTGCAAGTGGTGCATCACTGGAGAAGAGGGTTTGCTAAGGGCTGAACAAAAATAGGATAGCAATCAATCTAGAATAAAAGTGTGCTATAATTACATCAAAGATGAGAACTGGATGGCCTTCCAGATGTTAATAAACAAAGTGATTGTGCCTTCTCAATCAGCTGTGTAGATGGAAGCTGCTGGGAATGCTACAACATCTGGAAGGCTGTAGAGTCCCCATCCTGATAGAAAGAAGTTGTATATAAAAAGAAGCTCTAATTTAGAGAGTGCTCCAAATTAAGGTGCAAGAAGCCAAAGATGTACATAGCACTTCCCTTAAGTATAGCTTAGCTCTTCACTGCCCCATCCCCAAGGGCTTTGGGGAGCTGCTTTCTGAAGTGAGCCTGCCTGCCTGCCAAAAAAAAAAAAAAAGATTGGAAAAGAAAGCTCCAAGACATGATCTATAGAAGGGAAAAGGATCCAGTGTCTGTTGCATCCAGTACAACTCTAAAAGGCTGAAGATTATGAAGATTTCTGTGCAGGAGTCATCAAAGTGAAAATAGAAACCCATTAAAAAGCAATTATGTGAAACCCAAAACAGAAGGAAGTGCGAAAAGAATTCTAATGAGGAAATGCAATGCAACTCTGTCCGTACAAAGCTCTCAAGACCATAAATGTCAAAGGGCTCTAGCACGTCCAACACTGCTGAATGATGGCTAGGATCTGTAAAGCAGTGGCCTCTTGTGTACAATACCATAAATAAAAAGTATATTTAAGGTGAATTCTGTTCAAGTTGGCTCATGCCTGGAAAAAAACACAGAGTGGAGCCCTTGGGGTTCTCTGAGCGTGGCTGTTTTCTTGCAGACGTTTTGTTACCCGGCTAGGTAACGTCTTCAGTGCTAGAAGGGAGTGGGGTTTGCTCTCTGTTTATATACTGTCGCTTGCCCTGTCAGTGTGGGTGGGAGAGTTGTTTTCTCCTTGGTAGTTCCTTGATTAGGCTGTTGTTTACTGCCTGATTGTCTGTCTGAGTTGGTAGTTCTTTGATTAGGGTATTATTTACTACCTGATTGTTTGTCTGATGTTGATCCTGGTGTTAATCCCTGCTTTTGCATCCATGAATACCAACTAGCAGTCAGAAGACATGATGAAAACTCCTTAATCTCACGAGACATGGACAGACTTAACCATAGTTTCAACTGGGAAACTGTCAGCATCTTAGATCAAGCTATATCCAAAAAGATGAGGGAATTCATGGACGCTTGATATTCAGACAAGTCAGCCATCAACAGGCACATAGAGACAAACAACATTTACACACTATTCAAAACAGACAATAAAAAGGAAACAAAAAGACCAGAATACCTCCTCACCAGCAGTCAACACCCAGATAAGCAGAGATTATTTACAGAGCGACTGTATATAAACAGAGAGCAAACTCCACTCCCTTCTAGCACTGAAGATGCTACCTAGCTGGGTAATGAAACTTCTGCAAGAAAACAACCAAGCTCAGAGAACCCCAAGGGCTCCACAATGCAACCCTGAGCTACATATATTCTCTTCTATTGAAAAAACACACAAACAGATTTTAAGCAGGAGGTTCCATGCTTTGTTTCCTTTAGGGTGATTTTACTATGGTCAGAGCTGCCTGAACCTGCTGGGGAAGGGAGGTGGTGGGAGGAAGCTTGTTCCAAAAGGCAGGTACAGAACAGAGAAGGCAGAAAATATTTAATTAACATGAGCATCCCAAACCAATTTGCATCTAGAGTCTTCCTCTGTGAGTAAAGCCCCAAACAGGGCATGTCTTCCTCCGCACGTATGAAAGTATCAAATTTGGTGGTGGGTGGGCAGGGTCACTTAGTAGGATGTGGCAGGAGTTGTGGCAGGAACCTCTTGGCAGGATTAGAAAGGAAATGGTATTAACTGACTGTTTGCACAAGCCATTCAGATCATTTCAGGTACCGCTTCCTGACTACTCCCAAGTCTTCCCCAGAAAATGGAAGAATAGAGACTCATATGGGGTGCAATAGCAATACTGAATGTCCACAACAGTGACAATGTGAATGGTTCACAGGGGGATAGACGTTTCTCCAGAACCCTGTAGGTGGGCCAGTAATGGATTAAAACTGAAAAACATGCATTTGCCTAGAGGTAAAAAAAAATTGTGAAGGCTTTGTGTTGTACAAGCCTTCAAATCTCCCAGTATAATTGACACCATTTCCCTATAAGAAGCCCCTAATTAAGCTAGGTGCATATAGTCAGCCCTAGCCCGGTGTTTATCATAAAATCTCCAAGGGAGTCACAGAATGCAGAATATGCCATCTTTTTTTTCACAAGTGAAACTGTGGGAAACCTTTTTAGCCACACCTTAACTACCTTTCGGAGGGCTGTGTGGGAAGGCAGATTAAATTGCAGTGGAGGAATCTGGCCCTGCCCTGTGGACCCTCCTGTGTTAACTGTACAAGGAAATGCTGTCAATTAAATTCCTGTTTTCCTGGAGGTTAATCAACTATGTCTCCTTTATTTATAGTTTTTCTCTGGGCTTTCTCATAAAAGGATGGTGGCTTTATTTTATGCCATTCTTTTACACAACCCTTATTTGGTTTCACACATCCTAAAATTGTGTGGGTCATAAAATGATCCTATTTCTTCACAAAGTTTTTTCCCTCATTGCCCAGAACTTTCAAATGCTATGTGATGAATAAAAACATGAGCATAAATATTAGAAGCTATTTTATTTTCTTGTGGCATTGTTGATCTGGACTCACACTGGAATCAAAGGAGTGTAATATAAAACCAGGAACACCTGCCCGCCAATTGACCTCACTGGGAAATAATGACTGTAGCTTTAGCTGAGGGAAAAATTTTCAGCTGAGAATCAAATTCACTTACTTCAGTGTGGAAGAATACATTCAAATGGAACATTCCAGCATCACTATTACATGCACTTTTTATGGGGGATGACAAAAAAGTCAAGATGGCAGTCATGACTCCATAATCAAAGCCCACCTCTTTTTTACATGCATTGTGAACGGCTTTGATCACACTGTTACGGCTGCCGTCTTGACTTGTTGATCTCCCCTGTGGGTGCCCCTAATTATAAGATCAGACTTATTGATTTCATGAGCATATCATAGATGTTGTGCATATAGTACTTTGATGCATATCCAGTTTTCAAAGTTATATGTGGCCACACTCTGCAACTGTGGTTCTTGCATATGCCAAAATCGATGCATGGCACATTGGGGCTTCTGCTATAGCTGACATCTTACAAAAGGACTGAAGATATATCTGTTAGTTACATTACTGGGAAAAGGTATTACCTCATTGATTTTAGTTGTAACTTGATTTTGGATGTGACATGAAAAACTGTTCATGTGTGCAGACACCTACCCACACATCCTGACCTTAGGGTCAATTAAATTGAGCAAATAAAGAAAACTAACTTCTTTGACACCATTGAACCCTTTTAATAACAAATTCAAGCACTAAATGCTGACACGTAGGTAACCACACTGAGGCTGCCAAGAGATGGACTGAACACAAACCTAGATCAGCAAACTTCTTGACTCTCTAATGACAGTGGATCATCCTCATTAGTTACTAAAGGCTTGGTGTCTGCTGAAGGGAAAACTCAGAAATGCAAGGGAGGGATCGAACAGAGCAGTGTGGGAAAAATCAAGATTGGCTATTTATCTTTGGAAAGGAATACAAGTGCTCTTGTTAATACATGAAGATTCTTAAGGATGCACGACAACCTTTTTGGTGCTCTTCCTTTTTCCTTCTCATGTTTGTGGATCTAGCATCAGTCACCCTTTCTCCCCCCACTCAACCTCAGCTATAAAACTAGGCTGTTTTTAGGCTGTCTTCTACATTAGTCTTCTGATAATTTATATTGCCTTTTTCCATATCCTTCATATTTTCCATTTTGGAGAAAGGTGAGCAGAACTTGACTTGGTTTTCCAACATGGTAAATAAAAAATCTAGGGTGAACAGCAGGATAGCTACATTTACAGAAGACATCCAATTAATTAAGAATAGTAAAAAGTGAAGCAGATCACCAAGGATCTTGGCTGAATGAGGGAAAAATGGCAGATGGGATACCTTCTAATTAAAACCTAGCTTCTTTATGGAGCCTGAAGCAGCTGTATTTATCAGGGGGGAAAATCATGTGAATCTGATGGATAGTTCATTGGAAAGATCAATTAACCAAGATCTACTAGCAACCTCTCATTTACTTACTCTGTGCAAGTGAATTTTAGTTGTGTGGGGCAATTATGAGAGGAAACAAATCTCTTCAAGCACATTTCCTGCTTACTGGCTTTCAGAATTTGGATTCTTACCTTCGTGAACAGAATTTGGGGGGTGGGGGGTGCCAGTGTGGGATTTGGTCAGACCAATTTGTGTGATGGTTGTGTGCTGACTTTTTTTATTTCAGATTTGGCTACACACATTCCTTCAGTCACTTACTCCTCTAATGATTTGCCAATTAGGCAATTTCCTCTAGTTCTTCTACATTTTTTTTCTTTTTACATTCTGTATCCAAAAGACAGAATCACATAATGGAAAAGGTCATCAATAAAAGAAACTGAACTGATCAGGACAGAAACTGTTCTCAGAAATGCATAACTTCTGACAACTGTTTTTCCCTCAATTATTTGCTTTCTGCCATGGTTTTTGGCACCTGCAGAAATAAACTCTTCCCCCTCTCTCTTCTAATCTGATAACATGTTTGAGATCTTAATCTGCATGAAGCTGTTTCTTTCTTTAAGAAAAAAAAACCCTTCCTCTAGATTTTTTGTCTTTTTTTTTTTTTGAAATGCCAATTATTAACAGACTTCACTGAGACTGAGCAGAAGTCATGGCTGCAAACATCACTAGCTTTTAGGAAGAGCAAATAATGATGTAACCTTCTGTAGTTAGACTGTCACAAAGTTCTTGAAAACAGTTGTAGTGGATTCTACATCTGACTTGAAGTGTGAACACAGCTTGGGAATTTGCATTACTGTACTGATTTAAATTCTAACATATCCCTAGCTGGGTCTGCCCACAGTACTCATTTTATAACCTGTTCTTATTTTTAATACACATAAAATAGCTTTCAGTCCTGCTTCAATAGTTTGGAGGAGGTTGGTTGATACGCTTTATGTGTGTATCTTCTATAAACATCTTTTCACAGATACAGACTGGAGACTTGCAGAACTAGTTTTTCAGAGCTATCCCTGGAACATTAAAGGTTATGTTTATTCTGAGCATGGTGAGGGAATTTTCCAACTACCACTGAATTTCTAAATACATCATTGTGTTTAACCCAAATGTTAGTTTTCTTTCCTTCCCTATTCCAGCTATACTAGGGCTGAAATCTGTTACACTCACTGAACAGGAAAATTTCCAGGTAGCTTGCTTTGAACAAACAATGATAACCATCAGATGTGCTACAATGAGTTTCTGTGAAACTCTGTTGGCTTGCATTTCCTTCCTTGTCTGACCCTCAAGACAATGATTGTAATAGCACCATAAATGCAAAAAGACAAACAAACAAATGGTTTCTTTTTCCTGGATCTTGGCACAGTGAAACGGCTTTCAGCAGAAATGCCATACTCCACGTATTCTAATTACAAAAATAACATGGAAAGGGAAATGTTAAACTTACACATTCTCCAACTGTTGAGATGCATTTAGCCCAAAATGCATAGTTAAGTTACCATGGTTGCCTTTAAAAGCAAATGCCCAAAGTGGAATACCCGTTTGTACGCTAAGCTATTTGCTGTTTATTATTTTAGCCAGTCCGCCACTGCTTCCTTGACATTACATGAATACGAGACATCAACTGATGTTGAAATTAAACAACGCTGGAGAATGGCAGCTGTTCAGGAGGACCTCTATGGCTCTAAAAAAACAGAGTGAGCAAGGGAGGAAGAAATGCGTTTTGCTTCTTGTTTGACTTGTCTAATCTCAGGGTGCTTCCAGACAAATGGATCTTTGCTCTACTAATTAAAAAAATATAGGCTTTGTATGTAGGCTTTGTAATCTGCACAGAACCTAGAAGGCTGTGAAAGTTGGCAACCCTGTATAGAACTGCTTGCACTGCAATGTCCCTTCTCATCTCCTAAGTAATAAGGGTCAAACTGTCATGCAAGTAACAAATCTTTGTGACGCTTACAAGACCAGGATTCTTTACTATGTAACTTCCTCCTTGCGCCCAAAGTAGCTTTAAAATGTATGCCAGATGTCCTCTGGTTATGCTGATTTACTTAAGGATAAAGATAATAAAACCCATTCAGGTTTTCCTATGTTTAGAAAATAGGAAGAGTCACACTGTTAAAATAACAGGAAGGGGTAATATCCAGGGTGTCTGTGCCTTTGATAAGCTAATGCCTATGGGTTGTGATCTCTATTCCCTAGATATTCCCTCACTTCCAAAAATGGCATGTTCTACTTCCTTATCTTGATGGTTGTAAACTAATGTATTTAATCAGCCTATACTCATTAGAATGTGGTTTAACCCACATAAGATCTGTGTTAACACAGTATCAGAGCTGTTGGCTTTGTTTGCTGGGAGCCCCACAATCAACTGTTTCCTTTTGTTAGCTTAATAAGAGAAAGTGGTTTATGGTTCTCTCCAAGTGCTTTGGGTTTTTTAGAGGTGAGTTTTCCACCACAAGTCTTTCTGTTCTCTGAGCCTTCTTGAAGCATGTTAAAGCTAGGTTGAAAAGATTTTGAGCACTCCTTTCTTTTTTTCCAGATCCACGCATGCTGAGATTCAAATACTGTAAAGGCTCCCACATCTAGTTTACAAAAATCCAGATGAATGTTAGACAGCTTGAAAGAGCCAAGGAGGTCTCAGAAAAAAAGGTGAGGGCTGTATGTGTGTGTGGGAGAGAGAGAGAGAGAAGGAGGGAGAGAGAGAAACCAGGTAACTCTCAAATATTGATAACCATCTATCATCTAAGGAGTGATGAATATTGGAAATAATTTGATACCCTGATACATATCTGGACAAGAATCAGTGCCTTAATATTCCTGTTTCCTTCTTCCCCAGAGCTATCATATCTGAGCACCAAAATTCCAGATGACCTTTACATTTCTGTATCTCGTCGCTGCAATCTGGTGGTTGTCTGGATATTTTCAGTCCAGATCTTATAAATCAAAACACTATAAATGTAAGCATGTCTGTATTTTTGTAAAATGAATTTACATCAGTCAATCAGTTCTTCCTTGCTTCTCCAATACAGCAAATCCATTTTCCTACATTTCAGATTGTGAATTTTAAAAAATCCCTTCACTCCAGTTTCCACAAAATATTCCTAACTCTATTCCTTGTAAATCCTAAAATAGCAATAAGTCTAATTTAGCATATGTAGCATTGATCCTTCCATATCAATGAAGACTGGAGAATGAATTTGCTGTAGAGTAAGTGATGGAGAGAATATGGGTGCAGTGACTGTATCCAGTTAAAAATAATATGTTGATGGCATTGCCTTTGATATGATGGAGGCTTTCATCAGAATAACTTGAAGACAGTTAATTTTTACTTATTTCTCTTCCATCACTTACACTTTGTTCCTTCTTTCCATGCCTGGTGCCTCTCAGTTCTGCTCCAGAGTGTTTAGGGGCCCTTTGTAAAAGCTTGGAGATGATCTGGAGGACTGCTGGATTGATGGTAAATTGTCAGAACTTGCTTCCCTTTACTTCAGCTGATGGAAGTCTCTGCTGGTACAGAAAACATTTCCTCAATGGAGAGACATTGACTAGATATAGTCCAGGAGCAGGGGAGTATTTTCAGAAGAGGTATTTCTAATCTTCCTGTTCATTAATGAAATTTAATGGGGACTTAAATAACCTCATCTTCAATTTGTAGTTCTCTGGTGTTTCCTAGTGTCTCTTCCATCCTCTTTTTTATTACAATGCCTTTTGATCAATAGCAACGATCCATTTGGAAATACCTGAAAAACAGCTTTTCAGTAAACAGTTGGTCAAGCACTTTTAACTATAGGTTGGCAACTATTTTGGACAGAGGGCTGAATCAAATTAATCGGCAAAATACATTCATTCCAGTTTCCCCAAGGCTTTCTTGTCAATAAATATCAATTTTTAGTGCATTCATATATTTTTTTGTTACAAGAAGGATAAAATATTGTAGAGAACAAGTAGGCATTCTTATATTTCTTCTTGCTTCTATCCCACCACAGCCTCTCATCCATAATAATGACTAGAAGCCTTATCATTTCTCTATTAAGCAATTCATGAGCTTTAGAATGTGATTCTAATAGATGTCTCGGATGAAAGTTGAATAGCATTTACTCCCAGATTAAAGCACATGACCTTTTTCAGCCCCTGACATCTCCATATGACCTGCCTATATCTGCATAAAAGCCCCTCCCATCCAAGAAAAAAGTCTTAGGGGTCTCTCTTGGCCACCATACTTGCTCGCTTGGGTTTAGCATACTGTAAATATCACTGAACTCAGTGGGGCTTACATCTGAGTAATCATTGTTAGGAATCTTCTCATTTTTTTCACCTGTATTTTAAAATTTAAGCCCAGCTGGGAAGTAACACATAACCAAATTTGGCTGATCTCAGAAAGCTTAGCAGAGTTCTTAGATGGAGGGTGACCAGGAAATCTCAGGGCTGAAAGCTAGACTGGGAAGCTAAGAAAAACTCCTGGAAAACAACAGTGGCCAATGGCTTCCATTCTGCTGCCAAGACAACCTCACGGAGATGTCCTGTGGATTTGATCTCAGCTCGAGGGAGACTTTATCTTTATTCCATTAAAGAAAAGAACATTTACCAAAATCTGTAGTGCAAGGGCTCTGCATCTCACCCACAAGAATTCCACCGAAACTATCTTCTCTTTTGCCAAACACATGGGTTTTCTTCCAAACGGAATGAAAAACATTGAGGAAAAAATGCAGAAGCCATTTCTAGTGCAATACTAAAAGAAAGCATTCCACAAGCTTTCTTCAGCTAAAAAGTATGTCCAAGGATACAGACTTACAGTAGTTTCACAGCTTTTCCCAGGGGATATTTGTTTAGTGACGAATGAATATAATAGTTAAGACCGAATCCTATCGTTTTGATATCTAGTGGGCAAATACACAAACTGAAATGTCAAATGCAATGTAGTACCATTGTGTTTCTGAAACGCCAGTTTTTCAAACGTTATGAAATGGAAAAAGCAAATCACAGGTTATTTATTGTTTTATAATGTCACCACTGGTTCCCGCTTTTTAGTGGGCAATAACTGGCTCGATCAAAATAAGCTGGGCTGGATCGTTTGGATGTATGATTCTATCCTGCTGATGTCAGCGAGGAATTTGGCCTTTGAGCTCAGTGGGAGCTGGACTGCACCCACTTTTCAGAACCAGCTTCTTCGTGCAGTACAGAAGCCTGAACCTCAGGGTATTCCACCCCACAGACCCACATGCTTCCTTTGAATTGCCCTGGTTTCTTGCATTACCTGTGTTGAGCTGCTGGGACGGACAGCGTATCTTTTTTAATTTAAAACATTGAAGTCGTTATGTTTTATACATATTCGGGACATTTTAATTATTGACCTAGCATGTGAATAATTAATCATGCACCAAGGCACCAGCCTAACAGCTGTGAAAGAATACCATTAGTTTGCTCTGGATATGACAAGGTCAGGGTCGCTCGCAAGAAGAACAACTATCCTCTTAAGCATACAAAGTTAATGTTCCACATTTCAGCCGTCTGATTAGTGAAATTTCAGAGGAAAGCCCTACTCACCTATAGTTTCCAGTGTGGCATAGTGGTCAGGGTGTTAAGGATAGGTTCTGCTCAACCCTCAGCCATGGAAACTTGCTGACAGCTTTGGATTGGCCGCTTGGTCTCAATTCCAGTACCACTGTTATGGGGAAACATTGGAGGACTGAAAGCTGTTTGCTCAGCCTCGAGCTCCTGAATAAAAGGAGGAATATAACTCTAGTTACAATAAAGAAAACATGCTGGCTATTATAGGGAGAATAATGTCTACAACGATGAAGTACTGAAAATAGCAAAGAATTATTTTAAAATGAATTCTGCATTCCAGTCAAAGTAGTCCTTTTCCCAGAATTGCTCTTTTGGGGGCAGATTACCTTTTATTTCATTTTACTTTATTTATTTAATGTATATCTTGACTTGCCTTTGGGAGTTCAAGGCAGCATCGATTCAAGGTCTTCCCTCATTTTTGTTTTTATTCACAACAACCCTGGTGAGATACATTGGGTTGAGTCAGGTTTAAACATGAGAAAGTTTAAAACCAACAATTTCAGTTAGGAAAAATGTAGACAACTTAGACCAAGCCACATCCAGAAATGCAGGAGAATTCCTAGAGGCTTAGCATTAACAGACACATTGAGATAAGCAACATCTATGATTCAGTCAAGAAAGGAAGCAACCCAAAGTCAAGGAAAGAAGCAGACGCCCTTTTTCATCATACTCCTCTTAACTAACACCAGATAAACAGGAACTAGCACCAGATAAATAAGAACTATAAAATTCAAAGAGTAATCAAGGAAGAAACATTATCCCAGTCAAGGCTGATAGGACAAGCTACTATATTTAAACAGCCAGCAAACTTTACTTCCTCAGGCTCTGATGATGTCACCTAGCCTGTTAATGAAATGGCTGCAGGAAGATAAGCAAGCTCCAAAAACACCAAGAACCCACTAACTCAATCCTGAGCTACATATATTATCCACTATGGCAATTTCCAGTGTTGCTTCTTGTTTTTGCATAGGAAAGAGAGGATTTCTGATATCACCAGAAGGCCTTACCATAGTCTTGACAAGGTCCACTAATTTCAGTGGCAGCAGGTTCATACCAAGTTACTCTTGGGCTGGGTTCATATAGCATGTTAAGCCTCCATAATGCAAACTGTTTGCTTTGGCTTAACACATTATGTAAGCCACTGTTGCTTATATACCATGGTTTATGGTTGAGCGTGCTCTGCTAGCTAGTAGCATCTAGCAGACCTTGGCTGATCTCAAAAAGCTAAGCAAGGTTGGACCTGGTTAATGTTTGGATGGGAGTCCAGTAGAAAATATCAGAATATAAGCTAGTCTAGGAAGCTGAAAAAGCATCCTGGAAGTTGATCATTTCCATATGGTTCCCAAGGAAATTACATGTACATGTCCATAAAATAACTAGAAAAATCATTTTTGACCTTAATATTGTGCAGAGCTTTCCAACTGTGGTTAGTTTAAGAAACCATGGCCTAATGTGGTCACTGAGGCAGGTTCTCGTAAATGAGGGTTTGGAGCCTAAGGTTATTTTAATTATTTATATTTATGAAGATATGCATATCCTATTTTCTGATCCCTCATGGGATCAGCTAAGATATCTCACAACATTGGCTGAAACATAAAGAAGCAGTGATTGGAAAGAGTTTTCTGAAACTAGATTATAACAGCCTTGTGGCTTAACAGCATGAAAAATTTTGAAGAGAAGATGACGGTCCTTGTATAGGAGGTTGGGTAGCAATATCATGACATTTGTTTCATCATTTTGGTGCCACTAAGGTTAGGAGTAGAGACCTAAGACGATTCATTTCAACATGTTTACTTTGATATTTGTAATTGTTCAAATAGAATTTGTTCTCCCATTACCATATATGAGCTTCTACATGCTCACTTCAAGTCTGTTGAATTCCTTGTGTTGTTGTGCCTTATCCTTAAAGGCAGCATAACCACTGGCAAACAAAAAACTTTGGTCCAAAGTTGTTCCATTTGCAAGACTTATTATTTCTTTTTTCTTTGAAAATAACTGGGCCAATTTTAATGTTGTAATACTTCAAGCAAAATTCAGTATTCCTCCTGCTTCTTTCTTCTTTCTGCAGTTCCACAGAAGAAGCTGAACGTGTGTTCCCTGGTTGGTTGGGGTTTTTTTAACAGCTGCTTTATTTTCATATGGAGTTTTGGGCAGTCAGTTAATAACGTAACACTTTGTTGCACAACTGGGTGTTGTATTAAAATTGATGGACTGTGGCCTTATTGATAAAAATAAGAACATGGCATATTTAGAAGTAGTTGGACCAATTTCAGCCCCATTAGGTGACTGTGTTCTATAAACAACCAGGAACTTTTACATTTGAGTTGAAAATTTCTCTGCTGTGAAGGACAAGGAGCTATTTAAGCAGCTACTTCTTATTCTCTGCTGTAACTGTATTAATAATTCCACCTCTAGACAATTATGAATAATGACAAACAAGTCCATCAAATATGCAAAAGGTAACTGGCTGCTGTTTGGCCAATGCAATATGAAAATACTGTAATTGAAATTCAATTGGTTGGTCCCTATGTTTTAATTAATTCAAAAAAAGAAGAAATCAGGGAAATAGTGGCCTGTATATTTGGGTTTAAAAAGTGTATTCTTCATTAATTAAATGCAGTATTATTTAGGTCTGTCATTTCCAAATAATGTGAAATAAAAGACCAAACTATGTGTATGTATATATATTCATAGCCATTTTCCTGCTTATATGAATTACTGCGTATACTTTTTGTACCATGCCTTTCTTACCGTCATTATAGAAGTGTGTTTTTGTTCATAATCATCTCTAATGTACACATTTCTGTGAATTTTCCCATACAGTGTGTATTTTATGTATATTTCCTAAGCTGGGAACCAAACCATGTTACAGTATGGCCTTTCTCCCACTGTCTCTGCCTATTTTATAAGATCTGACCGAGTGGCTTACTCCGGGTCCCATCTGTTAAGCAATACCATCTGATGGCCCTTCCCCTTCCAGTGCCTGCCCTCTGGAATAGGATTGTCCCAAAAATTCAAACAGCCCCAACCCTGCTGTCCTGAAACATGCATTAAAAACTTGGTTCCCCCCTCAAGCTCTAGGTTAGGCAGGGTGCATGTTAATAAATTTGGGGTTTGTCATTACCCCTGGTTATAACCATCTTTCTTTTTATTGTTGGGTTGTGTTTTTAATTTGTGTGCTGCTCAGCATCATTGTGGGTTGGGTGGCCTTATAAATTTAAATTATAAATACATAAATAATAGAAGTAATAATTTTGGCATGGGAGTTTCATATATGCTAATTTATTTGGTAGGACTGGGTGTTTTCTTAAAGAAAATGCAATTATACATTTTTAGGCACTTCAGAAAATGTCAGATCCTATCATTACACCTGACCATTGGCTATACAGATTGCAGATGACAGGAACTGTAGACTTGCAGTGAAGCTGCTGATTACTTATTTAAAGGAGGGGAAAAAAATTCTACTGGCAGAGATCATATAGGTAGAATATTTCAGTAGTAGAGCACATAGCTTCAAGTTGCATTACTATTAAGAGTTCCCAGTGTAAGTCATGGTCTCCAGTTTATATGAGACCACCAGCCTTTTTAAGTGCTTCTTGGAATTCCTTCCAGCTGCCTTTTAATTCTGAGTAAGAAACATACAAAACTTCTAGTGAAATAAAAAACAAACATAACTCCCAACAATAAAAAAAAAAAAAAACCAGAACATTCCAACCCCACCCACATTTCATAGCCTCGCTCAGGTCACCATCACTTTACTCACTATTGAAATCACCCTTCCCATGATTCCAGTAAGTATTGCTTCTAGCTACCAGAGTTTGCCCTGTCCTCATTGAAGCATCCACAGAGATCTTCCAGGAGGAGTAAATTTGTTCTCCAGATGTTTTGGACTGCAATTTCATTAATCCATGACAATTGGCCTTCCAGACTGTGAAGAGAATAAGTGCTGGGGAACAAGATTTCTAGAGATCTTGGGTTGTTTATGGGCAACAGTGTGACTCAGTGCAATGCAGCACAATGAGTTCTATGAATCATTAATAAGACCCAGATCTGACTCTATCCAATTTATTTAGGATAAAATAAATATATAAAAAGGACTTTATATAGAAAAAGTTGGGTACTTATTCCAATTCAGTGTTGTGCATACACCATGAAATAGATTGATCTGTTGATCCCAGTTATGCCTCCAGTGATGGGCAGTGGTTCTCAAGGCTTCAAGCTAGATTTTTTTCAGACTCTACCTGGAGATGCTTGGGCCCTCTACAGAGAAAACAAGTATTTTATCACTAAGCTAAAGCCCCAAGCCCAGAGCATTCATCCCATTATTATTATTCCGGCAGATTGGAGATGATTGCAAGGGATTCTTAGCTCCGCCTACTTATAAGATGGTTTTTCAGATGACAAAAATGTTATTCTTGGCAGGTGGGTTTTTTTTTTTAGTCTTAGTTTTGCTTTAAGGAACCATTGACCATCATGAATGTTCTCAGCAGGAACGTCACCTTTTTCCTGGTGCAGGCAACCCAAGATTGAAAGAAGACCATCCCAGCTCATTCTTTCATGAGGCTGAGCAGTGGCAGTGCCAGTAAACCAATGTGTAAACAGCCATTGCAGAAAGGAAAGAATCTGAGTTCTTGCCAACATCATTTAGGGAACTGTTTTCTCAACTCACCCCAAACTTCATGGGAAGTTAGGAAATGTATTATGAGAAGCATTTCTCTTGCATGCTTCCTCACAAAAACTTTGAGTAGCATATCCCAACCTAACCCATATTTTTCTCAAAAGAACTGTATGTGACATATGGGGCTAATAAGAGTAACTATATCAAGGGTATCAAGATAATATCCTGATTATCTGATCCTAGCATTATTCTGTATCACACTGTTATTAAGGCAAGGGCTTAGACAGGGAAAGGATAATAGAGCTAGGAGTGCTGGTGAGTTCCTTAAACATCAGAGCTGCCCATCTTTTGTTAGGAAAATGACCCACTGTCAGGAGATATCTGGAGACACCTTTGTAAGAATAATTTTGGGCAAAAAGAAATATACTGCTCTTTTCTAAATGTCTCAGCTATAGATAATATAATTTAGATCCAGGTGTATGTATATGCATGTATAGACATAATGAAAAACACAGGCTGAGATTAAGAGTCAGTCATTCTGCCTCAGCCCAGCCAGAGTTGTTGTTGTGGAGAAACCTGGAGGGAAAGCTGTGTCTACTGCCTTGAGCTCCTGAATAGAAAAATGGGATAGATGTCAAACAAATAAATAAACTTGTCGTGTGAACACCATAACCTGGACCATTGGCCCATATAACTAACTCAAAGGATAACTTGAGCGCCAAACACCACCAAGCTATTTGGAGTTAAAGTAATTTTCCTTAGCCGGTTCTGCCAGCTGAATAATTGATCAGGAATTAACTGCCCTTTCTTGTTCTTAGCCAAGGGAAGCCACAAGCTTTTCTCTTTGGGGTAGGATGAGCCTGGAGCCCAGTGAGATGGTATGTAGATATACGGGATATATGGGAGAGTGTTTCTCTGGGGTGCCGTGAATTTTTATAGAGTTTAATATAGTTTTAATTGATTTTATTCTGATTTGTTGGGAGGGGGTTGTTGCTTTTACTGTTTTGTGTATTGTGTTACAATATGGGGGTCTTTTAAAATCAATACATTTAATATTTAATACATTATGTATTTAATACATAAAGATATAAATCCCATGAAAACTGTGCATGCACTATCATTTCTATTATCTATAGATTACAGATAATCTATCTATCATCTACCAATCTCTCTCTCTCTTTCTCTCTCTCTCTCTTCAAGACAAAGCAACACACAGCAACACACACAAAAGCACAAAGACAAGGAAGTGACAGCCTTCCTTGTGGTGGCTGACAGGACTTAGAAAATGGCCATGCCTCAGAGTTGGGTCACTGGAAATCACCTGCAGCCAGCACATGGACGTAACCTGGTAATCAAAGGTGTGAGCAGCTAATTGAGTCAGCTGTATGACACAAAGCTTGCCAGACAAAGGAAGCAGGTTTTGACTCCCCACCACTTTTATGCAGGTTGAGGGATTTCCCAATTGAGATGCTTAAGCTACTTACCTCTCCTCTTGGGTTGTCTTCCTCTAGGATTCCTGACTGAACTTTGAACTATGATTAAGTTCATTGCCCATGAACTTGAAGACTACCAAAAGAAACCCGTTCAGTCTTCCTTTCCTTCCAAAGGTGCACCAACCTGGAAAAAGAGTGAATGCCTGGAATTTCTGACCAATCACCGAAAAGTGCTTAGTGTACAGAGTAAAAATGTGATTGTGGGTCAGTGGCTACAAAATTAAGTTGTGAATCAGAAAAAAGCACAGTTCAAACAATAACTGGTCAGTGTGTCTATAAGAGGTGTTGCAAAGATGAGGGAAAGTTGACCTTATCTCATGGGACAATACAGACAGACACAGGTACATTTATTGTGCTGAATCTTGTATATTAAAAAAAAAAATCAATACTAAGGGAACTTCCATACCATCACCATTTCTGTCCCTCCTAACTCTTCCAAGTGCACTGTAAAACCCCAGATGTCCTCACCTTTGACTACTGAGGAACCTTATGGATTGGCCAATGCTCCATCCAGCTGGCTGATGGGAGAGCACAAAAATTAATGCTCTTTACACTTTCCATCCTTGTTGTCCCTGTCCCTCATTTGTTTTACAGGAATAAAAAAACGAACAAGGCAATTTCTTGTAGAAACAACAAAATTCCCCCCATCCCAGCAACCAGAAATATTTGGGGAGGGAGAATAGAATTGCAGAGTATTTTGACCCCAGGAGGGAGGGGAAAGCTGCTATTATGATTTTTAATGGAGATTGGATTTCTAGGCCTTTTAAAGCTAATGAATCATATTTAAAAAAAAACAAATGAAGTCAGTAGATGTGAACAGAATGGATGATTTGGCTGACCGTCAATAGAGCAAAATTGTGACTTTGTTCCTACTATGTTTGCCAAAGAGCATTAGATCCATTTTTTAATCTCTCTTTATCTTTTCGGGGGGGGGGGAGAGAGAGAGAGAGAGAGAGAGAGAGAAAGAAAGAAAGAAAGAAAGAAAGAAAGAAAGAAAGAAAGAAAGAAAGAAAGAAAGAAAGAAAGAAAGAAAGAAAGAAAGAAAGAAAGAAAGAAAGAAAGAAAGAAAGAAAGAAAAAGAAAGAAAGAGAGGCAATTTACATGTACAGAATTTATCTAGTCATATTGCAGATCGGCCAAGGCATCTGGTTAAACCAACTTCAGCATCCCATTTCTATAATTCTGGGGCTTTTTTTCCCCTACCATAGGATGAAAAGATGTGCTCCTTTTCATTCTGAAAAGAAACTGGGACCCTTCAGCTTGAAGAACCTGTTCTACACCCTAGGGGATTGTGAACTCCTTTGCATAAAAACTGAGGCCATTGAGCAAGACTCTGGCAAACAGTATCCTGGATAAAAGCAGATTGTTATGTTGGCACCAACTGGCTCAGATTTTATCAAAAGTAACTTAAAGGGGATGGAGAAAGAGGCAACAGAGGAAAATACTTTTTTTTAAAAAAAGGATAAACCTCGCAATCCCTGGCAGAAAACATTCAAACAACGTTCATTTTGCTTGGAAATTTATGGATGAAACCTTGCAGAAAAATTATTGTTTAACTGTGATGGTGACCATATTTTTAGTACCAATATTCATTGAGTGCTTTTGTTTTAAAAAAGGATGTGTATGGTAATGTTTGCCCCATTACCTAAGCATATCTGCAGGTAATGATTTGATAGCATTTGATAGCTCTTGCTTTCAAATCCACGTACATAACCATTATTCTAAATACTCCAGTCATGTAAGAAGCAATAATGGACAATATTATATTGCGAGATCTCTTTCAAGCAACTGAACTGGAATACAGAAATCATGTGTAACATGGCTACATAAATACAATTATCTAAGATAACTCAGAATAGAAGCCAACAGGATTAAGTACAGGATTCATGCAAATAAGTATCACTGAGATAAAGAGAAAATTTTAGAAAAGAACTTTTAAAAGAAACTCAATAATAAAAGAGAGTAGAACTTTCCTCACCAGTTCAAGTCATGCCTCAAGTAATTTCTGCTCTAATTTCCAATCTCCTAAAGTTCCTCTTATTAACACACACACATACACACAAGCACACACACAGGGATTCCGCTAGTTTGTGTGTATGTGTGTGTGTGTGTCTCTCTCTGAATGTACACCATGGAGTTACTTCCTACGTATCCAAAGTGAATAAAACATCAACAACACACAAAGATTTTAAGGCATCAAACACAGCCTTGTTCCAATCTCAGAATCAATGTAGTGTTGTAATTAAGCTGTTGGTGTACCTCCCTACTCAAACAGGATGAGATTTAACAGGGAGAAATGTGAAAGCTTGCATTTGGGGAGAAAAACTGGTTTCCTTATATCACTTAATCAAGCCATGCTAGGTTGGCCACTCTGGAAGACAGAGCCCTGGATTATTTGGACAGTTGATCTGAGCAGTAAGTCATAGTTCTTAGGGCCATTGTGAACCATGCAGTTTCTTTTCAGGTCAAGGTTAACAGATGATCTTTTTAATCTGTACATCTCAAGCTTTGTTTATGGTTAAATATTATTGCTTTAATCAAACAGATTTACTAAGCACGAAGTGTTCCTGGTTTTTTTTTTTTTTTTATGAATTCGGTCAATAAATGATAATCTTCCTGTACCAGCCACTTTCTGACAGTGTTCGTACCTCATTCATAAATATCTTTTGGCCACATTGGGTAAAAAATGAACTTCTAAAACAAGAGGTAGTATTTTTCTTATTATCAGATGCTGATTTTCTGTGTGATATTCTCTTCGATTGCATCAAAGAGATTTCTGTCCAGCAAATCAGCATGTAAAATTAGAGGAGAATTGATCTTTGGCAATCTTACTCTACCATTCATATGCCAAATAAATGATAAACATAGAGTTGGTCTGTTGAGCCTTCCTGCCTTGTGATAATGTAGTCCAACACATTTCAATGACAGAAGGTTGGAGAACCTTGACCTAGACTGAATTGATGAGCAGGGATCTGGGTATTTATTATGTTTTTTAAAAAATATTTTTTATTGAAAGTTTTTATTTAATTAAAAGATAAACAAGAACCATCGAATAAAAGAAATATAGAAAAAGAAAAAAGAAAAAATGCTGGAAATAGAGAGAAAAACAGAAAAAGCAGCTTCCGATCCTCTTTGCAGCAGTTACAAACTTTTATAATTTCTCCCCCTACATTATATAGTTCCCTTCTTCCCATATTCAACCCCTTTTAATCAGCAAACCCCAAAATCACCAGTTCATTTTTGTCCATTTTCAGCAAAAAGTTCATAAAAGGTTTCCAGTCTTTTATAAAAGTACTCAGTGTTTTGTCCATAATCAAACAGGTCAATGTTGCCATCTCTGCAAGTTCTGCCATCTTCACAATCCACTCCTCCCTTGTGGGTACGTCTGTATTTTTCCATCTTTGTGCATATAGTAGCCTTGCTGCATTTACCATATATGGATATTTATTGCCTACAGTAGCCTGTTCTCCTCTGGTGCCAACCTGCTGGATTGGGCTTCTGAACCATGAACTTCCAACCTACAGAGAGGACATTGATATGGGAATGGCTGATTTGCCTATTGCACTTTAGGTACCTCTCTGCATGATAATAAACAAATGTTCAGGATGAGAAGCCTTCTAGGACTGTTTACCAAATCCTAACTATGCATCCAAACCTAAAGAGTTTAAAAATGCAGAATAGTCAATGCCTTTTTCATTTTCTTTTCTTTCTTGGCATCTGACAGCCGTGTAGCAGCGAGCCTTACAACATGACTATACCACTCTGATCAAAGCCAAAGCCATTGTGGTATAATTTAAACCATTATTTTATTTAAAAATTGCAACAATAATAGTAATAATAGAAATTATATGTTCTACTGTGAGAAAGAATGCTTGAAGGTTTAATTCCTCCCACTCTTTTCCTTAACGTTTTATGCCCTGAAATGGCTGCAGCCTCACGATAATTCATTAGCCCCTGATCGTGTAAATGTGGCATTTGCGTAATGAGCTTGCATGGAAGAACCCACAGGTGAGGGTTTAATGAATAGCTTGCCAGGGTGGTAAGAGAAAGGGATGGCTGTACACCTCGGTGAGATAAGCTTGTGGATTGCTATGGTTACTGACTCTTAAATCTTGATTCCCAGACAGAAATACATTTACAGCAGCAACGGCCATTTTAAAAAAGCCTGTCCCATTCATGGCCTTGGGTGAATTGAGCCTGGGGCCAGAGAGGGGATTAAAAACCCTCCTCATCTGAGAAAAAGAGAGAAATGCGGGGAGGAGGGGAGATACAGTGTTATACTGTTTGCTTCTATTGAAGCTCTGTCTGGGCCAAGTGCAAAGAGATCACACATATCCTCCCTTGTGCAAGGCATCCAAAAGGTACAATTATTGTTTTGGTGTTGAAAATCAGATAGATTGAAGATGGGAAGGCTGCTTGATGGGCTTGTCTTTTGAGTCAAGTGAGGGTTTGTCTTTTGTCAAGTGAGGGTGGCATAGGTTCCCACCCTGCATTTCCAGGGATCTCCATTCACAGGGCAAGAAGAAACTCTATGAACCACTAGAAATCACTTTTGAAGTCTAGACATCCTGACAATTGCTGAGACAGTGTTTCTTGAACACCCCCTTAAAAAATAAAGATGCCTTCCCATCATTTAATCCTGGCTGCAGGATTCAGCTAACAACATTCGTTTAAGTTTTTTTTCCAACTTGCTGAGTATAACGATAAGAATTATTTTAAATAATCTGTCCAATTTAAATAGAAAAACAGGAAGCTGCTTTTCAATCTGAAAAAAGAGAGAAGGAATATTTTGACATGAACTTGCTTTAAATGGATGGAAAGCCTGCAATGCTCCCACTAATATTTTAAAAAATCTGCAGTAGTGTATAATTCCTTCATGCATTTCAAACCAATGATTGGATTCAAAAACTGTGCTAAAGCATAGTCTGGTTTGGGCTTGGTATGTTGTATGAACCCCACCTTCATGGGTTATTCAGCAAGCAATGAGTAAAACATATGCTTTAGTATGTGTGAATCCAGCCAAAAGGAAGCATCCAAAGGATGTAACTTTGAAAATAGATCAGTTGAAGTAGGGGATGTGTTTGGCATTTCAGAAACAATTCACTTTCTCTGCTGAAGAGCCACCGTCTATATGTCATGGAGATTCTGTACGCTCCAGAGGATTCTGGAGTATGTGGTGGAAGCACCCCTAGGCCAAGCTTATGGGTTTTTTCCTATATGAGATATTTTAGTTTTCTTTTATGCTATTTTCCCAAGATGGAATGCAGCAGGACCGGCCTATACAGTGTAATTTTACAAGTGAGAAAGTCCATTTTGGAATGGGGTAAAGATTGCAGAACAAAAGAGAGCAAGATGGGTCTATCATCTGTCTGTCTCTGCAGCAGAAGGAGAGAGCTGGGAAGCAAGACCACACTGCTGTCTCTTCTGAGTGATGAGCTTCATTCCCAGGACCCATGATGTGAAGTGGGTTCTTCTAATTAATATAAGATAGCTAATTGTTAGTGCCTGAATTTTGTTGGTTTACTCTTCCTTCACCCCCAGTCTTTGCCTCATGGGAAGGAATTGCCTTATTTTTATCACTTTTATATAAGTTACTCAGGAAACTTTTTTTTAAAGATAAAAAGTAGGATAATATGCTTTTAAGAAATAAAGCCAGCCAGTCAGCCTAGAAAGACTTGTAACCTGAGTATGCTCAGCATAATTCAATAAAAATACTGCATTATAGATCATTTAAAAACTTTTTTTCCCCTCAAGGATTCCCAGTAAAAGGTGATGATACCAGTCTGGTTGATTCTCTTGATATCTCCAGCCTGCCCAGGTAGGGAGATCCGTTATTCCAGCTTCTTGTCCTTTTAACTAGCTATGCAGTCATGCAATCTGGATCAAGGGGAACGGTTTACCCGGACCTAATAAAACTAACAAAGCCAACTTCTAGATATAAACATGATTTTGTTGGGAGTAGAGTACCATAAGGAAAACAAGAAAAGGCAGAATTTTCAGTAAAATCACCTAGTTAAACTGGTTACTTACATTTTTCTTGAATAAGCTCTTAGGTTTCACTGCAGAAAGAATGATTGGAGAGTGGTTGTTTGGGGCCTCCTGTTTGGAAGTCCACAGGCAGGCCCTTTGTCATCTTCTTGCTATTTTCTCCTAAGCATTTATTTTCGGTTGACAACCCCCAGGTTTGGCCTAGTCCAATAGTGCCCCCTAAAGTAGCTGATAAGTTGGTCCCATGCTAAGAGGCCTAAAAAGATGGGTCTCAGTTTTTCTCTTCCAGAAAAGCATCTCCCGTGTAATTCTTATAAAGGAGAAAATGGACAAAACCCAGCCCATACGTTCCATCCAGGGTCATTAGGAAGGTGGGTTGAATCTCCGGGCCATTCCTGATTTGTGGGCTAGACGCAAAGTATCAGAAAAGAAGCACTGTCCTTGACTGAACAAAGCCACAATCAGCCTCCCCAAAGAGGTTGCCTTTTGTTTCTTCCCCTTTTCAATTAGACAGGGGAGAAGAGCTAAGAGAGGAGGCGAGAGAGATTAACAAGAAGGATCTTCCTACAAGCAACTACCACAAGCCCCAAAGCTCTCTCTCCCATCTTCCTCTCTACAATGGTTATGTGCTGTACCCAAGACCTTATTCAAGGAGGTAATTAGTAAATATTTTGAAATTCTGTGTTTGTGTGCTGTCTTCCCTTGTTTTCCCTATATTTCTCTTTTCCCAATAAACTCTTTTGAATATTTAGAGAGTTGATTTCATTGATTCAAAAAAAAGGGAATTTATTACAATCTTCCCCACATGGTTGCAGTTATCCCCTGGGTTTCAGCACCTTCCTTTTGATTTACCTAAAGCTCATCTGAAGGCAAAAGTCTGTGGTAGAAGGGCAAGGCTCCCAAGTAGAAAGAGGTCAGGAAGTTCAGCTGGTCTGATGGCTGCTACAGTAATTTTTTTTGCTGGATATCCCTGGGGAACAGATATCTGCCAGGAAGGTTCTAAATTTTCTTCCCTCCTGGCTTGCAACACCATCAGCGGAGATTGCCAGCCCCACAGCTCCAGAGGAAAAGCTGCAATACTATCTCTGCCATGTTTCTGCTGGAACAGCAGCCGAGCTGGAGGTTAATTGGCTCCACTGCTCAAGACCCCCAAGAGGAATGGCATCCTGGGAACATGGGCACAGCGCAACGGGTCTCAGTCCAAATTCTGAGAAGGTAAAGCTGTCTTATTTGTGCTTTATATAAATGTTATTTGTCTGTCCTTTCTGCATTGAGATTAGTAGTCAGAGTGGTTCATTTTCAAAAAGGAAGTAAAACACACTTTCAGTATGTTCTAATGACTTGTCCTGTCCATGTGTACTTAAGCTACTTCTTTGAAGAAGAAATATATTTTGCAGGACTCGAAGATAATGATTATATTATATTAGGCCAGCGCTGACAAATATGGTTTGAAAAGACAAATCAGATTACGAAAAAAAGAGTCTATGTCGGAAGGGCAAAATTGATATAGAAAGCAATTAATTTGGGGGGGGTGCTTTTGGAGTCTCCGTTTAAAATGAGGAAAGAAATACAAACAGGGTTACTTGAACACTGCAGCCAATCTGATTAAATTGCTGGCTTTACACTTACATGGTTTTCTAATGCTCAGCTTACAAAATAGAGTGGAACGTGCTTCTAACTAAATGAGCTGAAGATCACAGAAGCAAGCATCTTCCCTTCATCAAAAAATTTGCAAGACATCCAACTTACCTGAAGTTCAGCCAGGTTGACCTGATAATCATATTCGCATTCCTCTTTAAATCTTCCTTGCAGTAATAGCTTTTTAAATTAAGAATCCAAATTTTGCCCACACATGATGCCCACCTGCCTAGCACTTTTGAGCGATAGACAGAACGTCAATCTTTTTCACCCACATTAGCAATCATCTGTGAAATGTAACTACTGTATTATTAAAGTCTACTAGCCTTCTATTTAACAGTGATTTAGAAACTACCAATTCCAAATTTGAAAAGTGTGATTGCCCAATAAATATCTGGATAATTTAACTTTGTATTTTAGTCTTTAATAAGAAGAGTTTCATTTATAAAAATAGTACATTGAAAGCTTTGATACACAGAGCTTTGTGCTTTTCTAAATCCTTTTGACTGTATAAATAATAAAGCTTCTCATCATAGTTCATGAAAAAAATGCTGATTTCTCCTGGTGAGACACAGTATCAAGAGGGTCCATGATTCCTTCTAGATCTAGGACAGGGAACTGCACCTGTTTTTCGAACCATCTGGCTACCATGAGAAGCTGCAGCTCATGGAAAGCACGGCCAATAAATTGCAGTCCAATCGGTAAGCCTTTTCCTGAGAGGGCTGAAGGAACACTTACAGCTGGCAGCCCTGAAAGACAAACAAACCTTCCTTTGCATTGTTGGATAAGAACATACAGTACAATAGTAAAATCAAAGCAAAAGCATCTCTCTCGCGCTGTTTCTCTCAAGGCAAATATTTAATCTAGCTTTGTAGCTTCTCAAACTATAATTAACTAACCACATTTTTAAAAAACAACCTCCACTCCTTCTTAAAACATTCCTTTTCTTTTATAGGCATTGCTAACCACTCATAAAGGTTAGATATTTAAATATAATGATTTAACTCCAGATTTTCAGTGTCATAGAATGAATATGGACGATTGATGTAAACTGCCCTTTACTGAGGCATGAGCAAGGTTTCATCATCCAAAAGTTCAAATGCCCTTCCTAACCATTCATAATTATGCCCCTTAGATGAGAGTTCAAAATATACTGAATGTAATTTCTCATTCACGATCCATTAAGTCCTGTTTCGATAAATTAACATAAAAAATCACCTGAAAATGTTTGGATTTTGTTTCCACGTGGGCTTCATCACAACAAATTACCCATTTATTAAGCAGAGCTAGAATTTACTAAATGGGTAAATTCAGCTTAAACCAATCACTTATCTATTTGCCCATACTTACTAATTTAGACAATCCGTTTAATTATAGATACTCAAAGACACAATCATACATAGATCAAGCTTTGGCAAAGTATTGGTGTAACCAAATACCACTGTTGTCCTTGATACAATCCACATATCGCTCCAAAACTCCTCATGGCATAAGCATCACTACCTATTTCCTCCCTCCCTCTTGTTTTGGATTTTTAATTGTTTTGCCTGATCAAGATTATTTGAAAAATTGGAAAAGCAAACATTATTTTGCAAACTTTCAGTTGACCTAATATAGGGATCTACTTAAGCTCGGAGGCATGCCGATTGGCACTGCTTTGAAAAGCTTTTGGGCCTTTTACAAATGGAAGGCACCGATATCAAGGTTAATCACATCTATTGTGCTGCCATTTACAGTGTCATGATGGGAAACTCTATAGTGAATACATTTTTTTAAAGGACCAGGTTGGAAACTTCCATAGTATTGCATAAAGACAACTGCTGTCTGAAACTGATTAATTCAAGAAATAAAGAGTATCTTTAAAACAGTTTTATAAAATTCTACTTTTTTTACCAGCCATGTTGGCAGCCTGAGTGAAGATATCATCTTGTGCACTGCGAGTCCTGTTGTCTTCCTTGATGAATTCGTGATATGACATAGCCTGGTTCAAGGTAGTTGGGGTGAGCAGAATATCCACACCAGAACGGAAGAGTTTTGCAAAATCAGTGGCTATGAGTCTTCTCACTTTCTGAGCTTTGATGAAATAATTGTCATAATTCCTAAGGGTAGGGGGAGGAAGTCCCATAAGAATCAGAAATGTAAAGTGAGTCATTATTCTAGTTTTCCAGCTAGCTAGGCAAGTGGTAGGTAGCTATAAATTGAAGCAGGACATTCGTTTTTCTGAAGCTATTGCTAAAACAAAATCATGAGTCAACACATTGTGATACGGACCTCAACTTGTCAATAGGGCAGCATTCCTTTTAACGCACAGTCTGAAAAGTGAAGTTTATTGCTAAAGATAGACATAAAATACTGTAACAAGCACTGCATCAACTGCAGAGGTAAGTAATATTTTACTGTACTTTGATATATAGTTCTGAACCTTAACCTGTAGCACATGTTTCTCTCAACTATGGTGCCACATATATTCTATTTTTCCAGCTAGCTAGCGGACTATCTCCTTCAACTTCTGGACCTTCTCCATACTGGTGCCCCCTAGATACTTTCATATTGCAGTTCCCCAAATCCCTAACTAATAGGACATCCCCAGATCTTGGACTATTAGATGATTTCTATCATTATCAGGCCATCTCTAACCATCTGGCATCACTCATCTATGCAGCTGAGCCCTATACATGAAAGAGAACATGTTACTGAACTTCAGCTCCCAGCAATGATCACTATTAGCTCTGCTTACTAGTGATGCTGGAAGTTACACTTTAGTAATATCTGGAGGACTGCAAGTTCTTTATTAAAAGAATGGGTGAACTTAGGGGATTAGGAACTACATGCATCCCTCTTTAAAGATATAAAATAACTTTTTGGATATAAATTTTAATTCAACTGAAGATTCCTTTTATTCAGTCACCTTAATGGAGCTGCAAGGGAAGGACTTAGTAATGTTAGAGTTCCCTTAACAAATAAAACAAGTTCTTATCAAAGAGGGAACAAAGGGAAGAAAAAAACAAAATGACCTACTGGATTATGCAGAATTTTAGAATATAAGCATTTTGGCATGTATTACTTCAAAAACCAAATCAGCAATCATAATATTGCTTTAACAAAATGAAAAAATCTGGGCACCATGAGTAATTTCTCCCTTAACTGAACAACAAATAAAATGCTGGCTTTGTAAGTTTGAGCTTTAAAATGTGCCGAACTTACTGTTTTAGCAAGAAGTAGTTCCCTGATAGAATTCTTCCCCTTACAACATCATTAAAACCTTCCCGGCGTGTTGCTGCAATCAAAGCTTCTGTGGACTGATCAGCACTGCTGCGATGTCCTGACGGAGAAGCAATCAGCAGTTGATAAATACATCCCCAAACCATTCAAAGCTATTGCAACTATATGATCCCATTCAGCATAAAAGGCTGTCAAAGACTGATACTCTTATACTTCGTCAACCCAAAAGCTAAACTTTTCACGTGGGTTTAACAGCTGCCATCTGATGTTTAGAAAACCTGAGCTGAACCTTCTTCACCAAACATTCCTGGGCCAAAAAGGATGGTACAAAGAGACCAAAATCCTCCCCGAAAGACATCTAGAATGTTACCTTTTTATGTCTGTTTCTTTTTCCTGATTCTTGCAGAAGAAGGAAAATGATGGAGAGAGCTACAATTAAGTGTAATTCCCATTTATACCTTACCTAGAAAGCTATAGTTAATATACTGAAACAAGCCAGGATGCTTATGCCAACTTTAAACCAGGATTTGAAATCCAGGCTTGTCTAGAACTTTGGTTCCTACTTTGTTTTTCCACATAGACAAAAAGAAATGTGAAATAAATGAACAAGAAATAGGCTTAATCATATTTTGGTTTAATCCAAATGTGATCATCAAATTAAATTTAATTTCCATAGCCCTGTTCAAAAATGTAAATCATGAAAATAATTCTCAAATAATTCAATATACAACCCTTAAAAAAGTATAAAAGAGCTCTACATATACTAGGACTCCATATTTTATCACATGACAATCACTGTGCTATTTCGTAAACATTTAGAATTTAGTATGCCAAAAATTAGAACACCATAAAGCATCAAGCAAACAATGGTTTTGTAACATCAATTGTGCAATGCAGTGTTTTATAAATTGAAATAAATATTTTGAATTCAAACAATATTTCCTAGCTTTGTCATTCTTCTCTTCAGTCTACTGTTGGGAACAGGAATCTGATGGTCAAGGTGTTGAATTGACAGTATTTCAGTGCTCAGAAAACTTAAGAAGCACGAGGGAAAATGATATCAAGCAGAATGATTTTCATTGATCTAGAAGTGCAAAGTTGCTTCAATAACACTGTATTCCCTCATCAGTTAGCCTTGAGTACAGGATCACAGCTGAGCTGAATAGTCTATGTAGTTTTTGTTGCAATCAGATCATTCCTCAAAGGACACAGATTAGACAACATTTCCCTCAAAACAAAAACATGCTTCCAAAAACATAATAAAGAAATTTCCACCATTCATTAAGCCTCAATTAAATCCAGTGAGAGACTTTTCTTGATCTAAAAAGTCTTTGGCACAGACTTAGTCCTTATAATTAAACATTTATTTAATTATTGGTTCAGAGTTGGCTCACTCTTGATAAGTTGTGCGTTTCCCTGGAACTTATTAGTGGATCCTCATTTATTTAATTATCCTCATGCTACGTGATATGATTCACAGACAGGTGTACATAAAAAGCTCAAACATTTCTTTTCATGCAGGTTGATAAATTTAAACACATTTGGCTTTCAGTCTGAATGCAGAATGGTCTACTATTGCAGCTTGCTACAGTTGAAACTTCTCAAGTTAGCAGGGCCTAACTAGGTTATTGGCCCAGTTCTAAATATTCTCTATTTTTATGCCTAAGTGAGATAGTCCAAGACAGGTTACCACAGAGCATTTCTTCTCTAATCCTATTGTATCGTGGTACCGCTTTTCTCCTAACTTCTGAGGCCATTATTTCCAATTATTTCTGTCACTGCTGAGTACCAAATTATCAGAAAATCCATGATCAGAATTATTTTTATATCAGGCTCACTTAAACAAAAAGAGATTGCAGTACAGCTTCCTGGAACAGGATCTGCCTCTGTCTCAGAACATTACTCACATTAATAAAATGTTTCAGTACAAGAGTAAGGAGATGTAGGTTCTTCCTGCTGAAATGTTTAACTTTCCTGCATTATCAACCACAATCTGATTTTATTCACTGTTGACTCTAAGACTCAACCAATCTTTGAACTTCCACAAAAGGCATTTCATGACAACTTTTTGCACATGACAGAATGATTCAAGTTGAGTGGACTAGGGAATACTTAATCAAGAATTATTATTAAATTTTTGCAGGAAAATATGTTCCTCTTTCAAAAAATGTAACACAAGACTGACAAAGATGCTTTCAGTTCTTCAGTTCTTCTCAATTCTGACAAAGTAGATTGACTGCTTGTCAGCACTGGATTTTAGTAAATGCATAATGTGGACCGGCATTATCTACATTATGACATGATAGCTGTTTCTCTTACCTGGTTCATACACTTTTTTGGGGGTTTGGAATTGTACTTGACTCTTGGCAACTACAAGGCATGTCTTTGCCATTGTGTCTTTTCTAGGGGTAAGAGAGAGTGACTGGCCCAAGGTCACCCAGCTGGTAGGCCAAAGGAATGACTAGAACTTGGGTTCTCTGTTCATAGTCCTTTAATCACTAGACCAAACTGGCTCTCTCACATACCATACTAAGCCATGATATTATTGATTTGACTTTGGTTTACTGTGTTGTGTGTAACTGGCTATTTTTGTTTATAAATAATGGTTTAGGGCTTATACATTGTGTGAATGCAACCACTGCCACATTGCTGTACCTGGCAAGCTTCCTTAGGATTAGGCAGATGAACAAGTCATTAGAAGAAAGAAGGTTGCAAATGAAGGCATGGCCTAGAACTCATATTTTACAGGGCCCGATACTGCCAAATAAATTCTCAACTGAAGAACCAACATTCTTTATAATATACTATCCTTTGCTATCAAGAGTTTTACTACATAGACCTTGGTTGAAAATACAGTAAATGTGAATATTTAAGAGACGGCTTAATATTCCATGGAAAGAAGGCTTACCATACTCCAGACCATCAAATCGAGCCATATTAGAAGCTACATCAGCTGCACATAACACATGGTAACAGACAATGGAATAGGCAGTGTGGGGCAGGCTCACTTCCATCACTTTAGCCCCAGCTTTCTCAAAGAGGTCAGCTGCCCTGGACCACACAGCTAGAATTTCACTAGATAATCCCGCTGCGCTGTATTCCTTGGAAGGAGGGGAGAGGAGGACAAAGCAGAATGTTATGTACAACCAGCAGCATTTCACAGGGTTCGTCTGATCTGATGATGTCAAAAATACTCAAGGGGATTGTGGGATGACAATGCAAGCTCCTCTGTGGGACCGAGAGTGAAATTTCTCTCTGGATTATATTCTGCATTAGGGACTGTTTTCTATACAGGGCAGCTAAGATGTGTCTGAGTCTGGCCCTTAGTCTGATATTAAACTGCAGCCTACCTCAGAGTCAACTTATTTTTGTGAAATGACTGGGAAATGCTGGGATAAGATGGGTAATAGCTCTTGCTCAGGGAACAAGAATGATGATGAGGTTAAGTAATAGCAATTGTCATTATAAGTATGGAATGAATGACAAACAGTGCTAAGAATTTGTTCTAGGACATTTTATAAGCCCCGATGTAAATTAAAAAGCTTTAGAAGAGTATACATCTTCTAAACTGTGGTTTTACTCACAGTTACTCATGCCCTGGTCACCTCTGGAATGGTTTATTGTAACGTGTTCTACAGGGGGCTGCCCTTGAAGAGTATGGGGAAGCTTCAGCTGGTGCAGAATGCAGCTGCATGGACTGTTATGCATGCCCCTAGGATGGTGCACATTACACCTCTGTTCTGAGCTGCACTGGTTGCCAGTCTGCTTCTAGGTGCTGGTTTTGACCCTACACAAGCCCATATTTGAGGGACTGCCTCTTCCCTGTTACATCTACCCATCCCATCAGGTTGAGCAGGAGGGGTATGCTGCAGGTCCCATCTACTAAGGAGTTACATCTGGTGGGACTCAGGTGGCATGCCTTTTCTGCTGTGGCCCCCGCCCTATGGCAGGTCATTCTCCCTGAGGTGAGATTGGGCCCATCCCTAGTTGCCTTCTGGAAGGCCCTCAAGATGTGGTTTTTCCATCAACCTTGGGGATCCCCTGGTGAGCCGGCAAGACGATAATGTGATGTTAAGGGATGGTTGCCTCTCCCGCCGTCTTGAGTTTTTATCTTTTCTGTTTTTCTGTTTTTACTTAGTGTTTTATGATGTTTATTGTTTTTATGTATTGTATACTGCCCAGTCAGGTTTTGTGAGATGGGCAGCTATATAAATTTGTTAAACAAATAAATACATGCTAACTAGAAACAGTAGAAATTTACAAAGCATTTAATATTAAATTAGGTTCTTCTGTTAGACGATTATCAGGCCCAGTGCCAGCCTCTTAATTTGTTGTAACAGATAACTCTGAAGAAAATTACATTTATTCTGTAGAAGTAATAATAGCAAATACATGCTATACAGAAGTAAGCTGTCATTTCAGCTATGTTCCTTATTTCATCAAATAAGGAATATGTTTTTAACAACAGCCAATGCCACGCTCATTAATTCCACATGGTTTTCTTTCTGTAACAGTACAGTGAATTCTTTTTAACAGCATTCATCAATCTAGACACTCTCCAGGTATACAGACTCCAGTTCCCATCATTCTCAGCAATTACCATGTGGCTGGAGATTCTGGAGATAGAATTCTGGAGGTGGTATTCTCTAGGTCTGGAGTGCCCTTGGAGAAATCTATATTTATAAATTTAAAAAAACCCTAATTTCAATTCTCAATTCATTTAAGTAGTGAATGGAAAAGTTATAAATCATAGGCTTTGGTCTTATATCCAGAATTACCTAAAAAAATAAACAGCAGTTCTGAATACCAAAGTTTTGGTTTTGAAATACAGATTTTTTTTTAAGGAAAAAAAAACATTTTGAAAGAAAAATGCCACATGTTTTCTTTATATTTTTCTTGACCACACTGGCTTGTATCCCTTCAGAAGGCAGAAAGATATTTGGAGTTATCTCAATACAATTATTCAAAGATTTCACAGTCCTCTCCAAAGTATTTGGGTGGCAGACATGCAGTACATATTCTTTGTTCCTGAAATATGAGATGGTCATATGACTCTCCCGACACTGTGGACTACAACTTCCAGCATCCATCACCATTGCCAGTAGTGCCTGATGCTGCTGGGAACTTTAGTAATATTTGGAGACACATCTGCCATAAAGGGGGAAAAAAGCCCAAATTTCACTTTCATTTCAGCAAATGATGCTGAATCAGTACAGACGATCAGCACAAAACTGGATACCAAATAATAATACATTCAATGTTGTATTCCTTAAATTAGGAATGGAGAACCTGTGTTAGGGAATTCCCATTAAACTCCCACCACCCTTTACTATTCATCACCTTAACTGAGGCCAGCAGAAGCTTCAGGGCTTGGAGAGGCACAGGTTTTCTATCTTTTATACTGGCTTTATTACCTTTGTAGGCGGAAAACATGAATCAAAGGTAGCAGGATATGCTCACATTTTAATTTTAGTAGACTCATAATCATACACCAGTTTACCTTAGGTACCCCAATGCAAAAATTCTTCATGTCTATCAAGTTAGGTAGCTGAAATGGACAAAAGGGGTCTTGCACTGTGGTTGAATCTTTTGGGTCATGCCCACCAAGGACACCTGAAAGAAATGGAACGGCACATGAGATAACAAGAAAAGGAGACCTGGTGAACTAAACTAGTTTGGGACAAATGCCTAAGGAAATATATAATTGTTGTACCTAACATAGCAGCTGCATCATCAACACATCTGGTTAAAATGCCTGGCACATCCATCGAGTTCACAAGCGGAATGAGACCATAGCGGGAAATGAGGCCATAGGTGGGCTTCAGACCGACAACGCCGCAGAGGGAGGCTGGATTTCGTGTGGAACCTCCTGTATCAGATCCCAGAGCCCTGTGATTGAGTAACAAAACATGGGAATCAGAAGCAAACACAAAACTGCATCCCATTAGGTTCTCCTTTTCTATCTGTTTCTGAAAGCCATTTTAGAATGAACGAATGAATGAACAAATGAATGAATGAATTTTCCTTCTATTTAACTCCTGGTGACTTCATGGAGTTTTCTAAACAACAGTACACAGGTGCTTTACCACTGCCTTCTTCTAGGACATATATATATTTTATTTTCATTGCACCCTGCTGCTCTGAAATTTACTGATGGCCTCCTATCCAAGAGCTAACTATGCCTGACCTGGCAAGACTGCCCAGGTATTGCCATCTGCTGAGGCTGAAATAGACAAGATACACTTAAAATGTGTTGTGTCCAATAAATAATTTTTAGATTATGCATTGGACCATTCATCTTTCAGCTAACAGAAGAGGCATACTTGCATTCCAATTTATCTTCAATTTCATTATAATTTGGCCTTATTCTCCTATGTATCTCAGTTCATTTGTACAATTTTAGAAATATACAATACATTCTTAAAAATAAAAACTGAACTAACTGTAAACCATATTGTGGTCCCTTTACTATTTTCAGGCCTTAAACAAGAGATTGTAAAGCTGGATTTAAAAGAAAAGCATAATGCATAAGAAAGCAAATGATAAATAATTTTGTCTAAATTATACCTATACCATTGGGATTTACAGAAATTGTTAGGATTTATGGGAACTGTAGTCCAGTGCAAAACTAATCTAGTGAAGGCATCCTCCTCGTGAAATGACGGATCAGAAGCAATTTTTTCTATCTATAATCCCTACTTAGCAAGAAGAAATTAAGCAATGCGGCTATGTCAGTACTGTAGTAAAAGTCTCTCCTCATTTTCAGATCACTCAATATGGTTCAACTCAATGCCACTAGAAGGGACCATCTAAAAACTATGTATTAAAGGCTCTGAGTGGCTTGGAAAAAGAGCATGCTACAAATATATCACACAATAAAGGCTACCTAAATTTCACTTATATATAAGAATAACGTTGTTCTAAATCAACACTCAACTCTTCAGAAATAATATATAGTGAACCCAGTCAAGCCAAAATTGAACAGTTAGAAGCCATTCTGATTTAGAGAGAAGTTGAGATAGAAGTTACCGTGTGCTTAGATCTTAATAATGAGAACCAGATAAACTTCAAACCTAGGTGTCATTATTAGCTTTTTAAAAAACATAATTAATTTCATCATAGATAGGAAATTTAGAATAAATACAAGGTTTGAAGAGCGTTAGTATGGACTATTCTATTCAAAAACCAAGATACAATGGTATTTTGCTATAAGGGATGAAATATTACAGATTAACCTGAATCAAAATTCCCTCTCATTTTTGTGGGGTTGAACTATTGGAGTTATTGTTGATCCCATAGTACATTTCAAAGAAAACATTTTTTTATTTCCTCCTCTGATCATATATAATTTTTTCAAAGCAACATAAAGTACTCAGATTTAGAGGACAGAAAATATTCAGAATACTATTTAAGATGGTATTTGGAACATAAGACTGGACCTATTCCATCACTATGTTCTCTTTCTCAATTCCTGTCCATACACAATAGATTCTGCATCCCTAACACAGTACCTGAGACCAACTATCTGCTCACTAATATGTTCCTTGGTGCCCATCGTTCTCTCTGCTGAGATGATCTTATTTAGATTATTTTAGTGAAAAAGAGAATGGAAGTTAGCATGTCACAAAGCAAAGCACAGTACAAGAATCAAACATAAGTTGTATTTCCAACAATGCCTCCATGAACCCCGCAAGAATTCCTAGAAAATAGAAAATAAGGTGGAAGATGATTACAACCCAAGCCTTCTGTTGCCTTTGGATAAACCGGTCTTATGTGACTGGTCATCTGTATCAATCATTTTGTGAGAGTACCCACGACACACTCTTGTAATTCTAAATGCGTCTATTAGCCAAAAAAGGTTGGTGATCCCTAGAAAAAATGGAAAGAACTTGAAACAGTATTTGAGCAGGACGCAATGCACTGCTGATACTAATCGAACATTTAGCTCTGCCATTATGATGTTTAAATTCAGCATTCTAAAATCCCCTTACGCAAAGCATGTGAATGATGATACCGCAGCAGCACTGCCGCCAGAGCTCCCTCCCGTTATCAGCCAGCTGGCATCCTCAGGTTGAGCACAGGATGTTGGTGCACATTTTCCTTTGTACTGTCTTGAGTAACTCCAGGGGTTTCGAACTGGCCCAAATGCCCCATCTGTACTTCCAGACCTAAGATGAGCAAGCCAAAAGGAAATTTTAAGAACGAATTATGAATGAACAAGTGGGCCATGTTTTGCCTTTTAAGAACATTTAAAACCTGCTCTAGAACAGAATCATATAGCTCAGTCAGTGGTCACATGTTGATGGTACAGAATCAAGGGCTTCATTAAAATTTAACCAACTGGAAGCCCTTCAAAATAATTTGCTTCCACCTCATGAAATCCATAATAGAGTTCTTGATTATTGTATGAGTCCAGCCATTGTGACTTGTAAACCATGACTTGTGGCTTAACATTTGTGAAAATCCAGCCAATTATGTCTTATTCAGCAAATCATGGTTTGAACCCATCTAGGGTATCCTGAATCTAGATTGTGGAGCTTTTTCTGTAGCCATTAACATCCTTTAGTGTTCAAGATCATTGTATCTGCTGCTAAGCAGAATAGTTTCCAGTCACAGAACAGAACCCTCACTGGATAAATATTACATTTTGGCCACTAAGCTAAACAAACATTGTGTTCAATACTGGGCCTTTGCAAGACAGCTTAAATCTGAGGAAGAGTTTTGCTTCATGGAGGCAACATGATTCTCTTCAAAGCAGAGGCAATGGGATTGGCTTGACGAAGTACTTGTGTCATTTCAAGGCTTCCCCATATCTCTCACCCCTGACACTTACAAAAGTCAGAAAGAGGCTTCTGGGCAGCTGATGCGCCTATGCAGAAGCCTGTTCCAGCTTTGCGAGGTACTGCTGGAGAAGGCTGTGAGGAGATCCCCCCCACCCTGTCCAGCCACACAAAAACCAGAGGCACATTTTACCAAAGCAGCTTAGGAGTCTTCCTGCAGCATGTGCCTTTGTGCCATGGAGCATGTGTAAAATCTAGAAGAGGTTTCTGGACAGCTTTAGCAAGTTCCAGAGGACACTGACAATGGGCTGCAAAGCTGAGCAACTGAAGTGACAGAGACACATCTCTTTCCTCTTAAAAGGAGACAGACATGTGCTTCACAACTCAGTCTCATTTGATCAAAAATCAGGAGTCCGACAACTTCTTTTCAGACTAATGCATTTTATTAAGGCCCATAAGCTTTCATGAGCTACATCTATCATCAGATTTGAGAGAGTGGCTAAAGTGATCTAGGATTTAAACCGGGACAATGTGGGTAGGGGAAGGGAGGGAAGATGAGGTGGTTATGTAGATATTTCTATGTGAGACAGATCACAAGTAATTAATTAACCACTGTAATCTGTTAAAAATCCATTGTTTGTTAGACCTTCAGAGATAGCCATTTGATATAGGTAAGTTCAGTCATCTCACACACAACTGTGTTGGCAAAGTTTCTTTTTTTCAAGATGGCTACTTTGAGATTTGTAATGAAATGTCCTCGGAGGCTAATGTGACTTGCTATTACTTTGCCTTTGTTTTGTGTCCTGATATCAAACTTGTGTTTGACGTTCTTTTGTGCAAAATCTGGCCTAGAAGATACCATGTTAAAAGCTGTACCTTTTCTTCTGGAGATACATAAATGTACTTTAAAATGTCATGCAATCACCCAAAATGATAAACATAAGAGTTCTTGCACTGAAGTCATCTCCTCTCTTATCAGCTCTTCTTCGAAACACAGTTTCTTAAATGTGTGGAGGATTACTGTATTCTGTATATTCTCATTTACTCACAAGATCCAATTATTATAAACCATTAAAACTTTCTTTAACAATAACATTGTATGAACAGATAATATAAGGTATAATTTGTTTGCTTAATTGCAAAATGACTGCCATAAGCCCTGTCAGTGCCCTGCTCAACAGTCAACTACCTCTTTCCTCTCTCAAACCCTCTCCTTCTCTCCAGGTTCCCCTCACTTTCAGTTGGCCTACCTTATAATGAAATAGCCAATTTCACTTGCTTTATCGCCATACCAGCAACCAACCACCTTATCACAGGGGATGCACCTCTCTAATCACCACTGAAGCCAAACGCCCCTTGCAGATCTGCACATCAGCCCTTGTAGATATACCTTTGGCATGATCCAGGTCTCTCACTAGGTTCTTTAGGCAGCTAGGCAGTGAACCTAGGCCTGAAGTCATAATCATATTGGTGACAGTGGCCAGTGAATTTCTCCCGGGGATCCACTTTACCAGGTTGTTGTTCTTGGGATAAAATGAAAGGAGATCCCCATGTAAATTGCCTTGAGCTCCTGGAGAAATGGCAGCATATAAATCTAACACATGATAAATACATACATACATTTTCAATATGATTAAATAGACAGGCGAGAATCTGTCTGCCCAACATCGGCATAAGGGGAGCTGGTCTGATCCATGTAAGCTTCTAAGCCATCATCATGACTTTGGCAACTAAGCAGAAATATTGAACACTGAAGGCCTTGGAACAATGAAGCTGAATTATATTTAATTCAACTTACCCCATAGCAAATTCATCTAGATTTGTTTTTCCAAGCAGCACAGCTCCTTGATCCAGCAATTTCTGAACTACTGTTGCATTGTATGGGGGGATATAACCTGAAAAATGTAAATACTAGATTGGCTAAGGACTCTATCTTTTAATAATTAAGACTGTTTTACCATTGTGGCTGCATTTTATTAATCTATCTGATTATCACTCTTCAGTCAAGAAATCCCAAGGTGGTTCATAATGATAAACTATAAAATCAGTATCAATAGAAGAGAATATGTGTAGCTCAGGGTTGAACTGCGGAGCCCTTGGGGTTCTCTGAGCTTGGCTGTTTTCTTGCAGACGTTTCGTTACCTGGCTAAGGTAACATCCTCAGTGCTAGAATGGGCTGGGGTTTGCTCTCTGTTTATATACAGTAGCTACTGTATATAAACAGAGAGCAAACCCCACTCCATTCTAGCACTGAAGATGTTGCCTAGCAGGGCAACGAAATGTATAAAATCAGTGTTGTACTTTGAACTACTTCCCACATCACACGAACAAATTTCTGCTTTTACAATGGAACCTTCCTCTCCTCTTCTTCCTACAAAACACAGATGGGGAGAGGTTGCGAAAAGGGATTCAATTCTGCTGGTGGAGCTATTCCATACGCAGGCAGATGCCACTGATACTTACAAGGCCTGCAGTAACAACCACATAACAGCAGCAAGTTTTTGTCTGGAACAAAAAATATAATTGGAGGAGTCTTTCCAAGCAGACTACACTAGTAAGGCACATGGTTTGCAAGACTCCAGTTTCAATCTGTCATCTTGAGACAGGGACGAAGAAAACTCCTCTCTAAAGCCCAGAGAATCTCTGCCACTCCGCATAGTTAATACTGGTTAGGTTAACTAATCTACCTCAATGGCAGGCAGCTTTCTATGTTCCCATGTTTCTACACAAAAAAGCTTTTACCCTCAAGAGCCACTCTTGCCAGTGGCATCAGGAAATCAGCAATTTCGTTCCAAATTAGATGGTACTGGGACTTAATTGCTTGGTATCCTGCTGTTAATGGAGATCTCCATTTCCTGCTTACCTACTGACCATGCTGATCAGTTGAAGACTGGAAAATTTGTCTGGAACTCCCCAAAATTAGAAGGGCTGCATTTTGTGGCCAAATGACAACTAGCAAAGATGTGCATTTTCTTTTTAATTCCACTGGAATTTTTTTCCTACCTTTTTCCATTACATATTCATTCAAAATTTGTAGAAAAATATTATTTTGAATTTGATGAACTTGTGACAAGACTCTGGCACTGCTATCAGAATTATAAAAGGCTTCACAATTAGAGCCCTTTGATTAATGTGAGACAATTGCTCAGTAAGAGACTAAAAATCAGAGATCTAGAGTGTGGGCTTATCTTAAAAAATTCAACTTTACCTTTCAACATCTTGGATGCGCATGTTGTTTCAATACCAGCAGTGCTGAAGTTGTCTTTCACAGCAACAGGAACACCATCTAAATCACCCAGTGGCTGACCTTCATTATGGAAAGTACAAGAATTATTAAATCAGTGTTTAGTCAGAGTTACTTAGGAGTATTTCATATGTAATGGTAAACAAGGATTTTTAAAATACAATATGTTGATTAAGACGTAATGGCTTGATTCATACATCACAGTAAGCCATATTCTTGGGTTTGTATGTCATGCTAAATACAAACAAGACACATCATGGCTTACTGTTGTGTGAACTAGATCTACAACTCTAGGTAAAAATAAAGGTTTAAATTGTTTTGGAATTCCATATTGATACATAGGTCCAAAAATAAATTCTCTCTCTAAGATATATGAGTATCTATGAAAACACAACACCTAATCTAAAAACTGCCTGCTCTCACATGTTAAACTTTTCATGTGGAGTATAACAACATCTAAACCAGCAAATATGTGTGGGTGCTTTACAAACTCAGAAAACCACAGAAAAATAATGTTGCTATAAACAAACAAAACTGAGATTTATCTGTTGTATAAATAAAATAACTCAGTGGAACATTTCTTATGATAATTATTAATTATTTCTCTTGAGGAAAAAATATTATGATCACAGATTATCAATTTTAGGAAAGAACAACTATTTGGTAGACATATCTTACCTTGTCTGTATCTCTCCTCCGATGCCTGAGCTTGTTTTAATGCTATGTCTTCTGTTACTGTTATGTAAGCATTAAGAAACTTGGTAGTTTTTATTAAAGAGAGGCACTTCTGACAAAGCTCTGTTGAACTCACGTGGCCTTTCTTTAGTGCTGCAGAAATCTGAAATGACAATGAAGAAAAAAGGAATGAAACAACTATAACATGAACAGAAAAAGTACTGTAGTAGCTATATGGTGAGAAAAGAACCTATATACCTTGCGATGATTAAAATACATTAAGCACAGCAATAGAGAAAGAAAGGGGAAAAAACAGCTAAAGAAAGAAAAACATCCATATAATATCCATTTAGTATCAATAAAGAATTAATTCAAGCCTTAAATGTATCATAAAATCTAGACCAAATGGAAACGTAATGCTTCATCTTCTCATTTTTAGAACATAAAAATTTTAAAAAATAGGTAACAAATGCATATCCTGAATTCATTCCATAGTACCAGAAGGATAAGTTTCTATTTATGTAAGATTATTCTTTTTGCTGAGCCCCAAGGTCAATAGAACCAAAGCTCTTCATAAACTATATTTTAAGAATAAAGTTTAACATCACATTTACATCTTTAACCTTAACATTTCTTTCCAAGGTTGTATTAACATATGTTACATCTGAAACCAAAACAAAGCTATGGCAGGACAAGACTAAATCATATGAGCTAAACAACTCTCAAATTTCTTGCAATGCCAGCCAAAAAATCTGATGTCCAACCCTTTTTAAATATTCTTTGAGGAGTAGACACAAAATAATATTTTCTGATGAATTAATTTCTTTCTTAAATCACAAGAAATATATTTTATATTTCTTAAAAGCTAGACTACCCAAAACTGGGTATTCCATCTTCATTCCACAGTTCAGATATGTAACTTCATTCTTAAAAAAAAATCCTCATAAAATTGTTAGTTTCATTTGCAGCGCTTGATCCCTCAAGGGTCCTAAGACTGCAGGTATCTCTGAAGTTGCTAAAGCGTTTGGACCATATTAGTCAGTATGTGTTTCATATAGTTATTTATTTAAACAATGTATATGGCATTCATCTCACAAAAGTGACTCTGGGTTGTGTACAAAGCTTAAAAACAATATTACCAAGCAGATTTATATGTCAATCATATTCAGAACACAATCTCTCCAAGTCCTGAAAACAACCATTATAAATCAAGCGATTGAAGGTATTTATTCCTTGTTTGGTCCAGGTACTCCAACAGAACATCTTCTCTACTATCTTCATCTTTAGGTAATTTCACAATGTCAATTTCTCGTGTGAATCTGGATCAAAACTTAACTGCTTACCTATTAATAACGAAACATGTATAGCAGCTTTCATAGGTTGGAAAGGAAGATACCTGCTTAATATACTTGGACCCTAACTAATTTCAGAGAAGTTACATATTTGTAAAGAAGCCCAAAGAGGGCAATATTAAAAAAAAGTTCTTATTTCAGAAAAATATATACAATCTTTATAAACACTTACATGTTTTCATGTATTTATTTCAGTTCTTTGGTCAATTCGTTTTCCTCTTTTAAAAACCATGCTCTGAATGCTTAAATTTGCCTTGCTGTGTAATATGTGATATATATGGAAGCCATTCTTGCTTAAATTTGGTCAGTTTCTATTATGAATATATGCTGTTAATTTTGTCATTACTGCATATTCTCCAAGAGTATTCAGTAAGAGACAAAGAGCATCCTTGACGGGTACCACAATATAACTTGATGGTCAAGAAACAAATCCATTTGTAATTACTTTAGCCATAATGTGAAGATATCAAATTGTAACCCAATCAACAAGACCCAGTGGGGTTCTAGAGAGAGCTTGGAGTTTTCCTTGAGGATCTGTGGGCGGTTCAGCTGAGGCCCTAGTTGCTGCCTGGAATGGGTGGGTGGCTGAGGCCTTGGAGTGTATTGCTCCTATGCAGCCTCTCCAGGTGTGCCGATCCTAGAGTGCACCTTGGTTTACTGAGTAGCTCCAGAAGATGAAGTGCCAGAAGAGACGCCTGGAGTGCCACTGGAGGAAAACTCGAAGTGAGTCTGACCAGGCAAGGGTAAAAGTGCATATTAGGGATTATCTCATAGTGTTAAGGGCAGTATCCTTATTGCGCCTGCTGATAGCCATCCAGCGGTGCTGTTTAGGGTAACTCAGTTCCTATTAAGTAGGGAGGGCCCCTCAGAACATCTATTGGGCCACTGTGAGGATTATTCAAGCTATCTGGTGAATAAAGTTGCTCAGATTTACTTCGACTTGGACTCTGACTAGGCAGAGCAGGCTGAGGTGCCTGGGGCTCAGTCTGGGGGTGTGATCTGGGAAGAGTTTGAGTCAGTGGCTCCTGAGGAAGTGGAGAGGGTTTGCTGTGCTTTCAGCTAGGCTACCTGTCCCCTCCTGGATTGTAAAAGTGGCTAATGGGGTGACACATAGTTAGGTCCATGCCGTGGTGTCAGTCTTTCTTCAAGAGAGGTGGCACCTCCTGCCTTGAAAGAGACAGTGGTGTGCCCCCTTCTCAAGAGGCTGTCCTTGGACCCAATGGTTTTTGACAACTACTGACCAGTCTCCAACTTTCCCTTTTGGGGGAAGGTTATTAAGAAAGTAGCCAGTCTGTGGTCAATGAGAACCCTGGAGGAAATGGACTATCTAGACCCATTTCAGTTGGGTTTCAGGCTGGGATTTAGTACTGAGACTTAGTTGCACTTATCGATAACCTGTGGTGGAGCCAGGATGGCAATGGAGCATCCAGCCTTGTGCTCCTTGATCTCTCTTCAGCTTTCAATACCATCAATTACAGTATTTTTCTGCCCCAGATCCATGTGTTGGGGATTGGGGGCACTGTTTTATGGTGGTTCTCTTCCTTTCTCTGGGACCAGTTCCACTTGGTATTGGTTGGGGAGGAGAGATCAATCCCCAGGCCCCTCCTACGTAGGGTGCCGCAGAGATCTACTCTGTCTCCTGGGTGAGGTCATCTGCCAGTTTGGAGTTTGGTATCATCAGTATGATGATGATACCTAATTGCATATTTCAACCCTGGGGCAGCCAAGTAAGGTGGCCAAGGTTCTGACCCAGTGCCTTTAGGCTGTGAGGGTTTGGATGAGGAGAAACTGTATCTGACAATCCTAACAAAACCAAGTACCTATGAGTGTCTGAACTGCCCAGATCTGGAGATATTCCATCTCTGATCTTGAATGGAGTTGTACTTCCCACTTCAAGGTTGGTACACAAACTGGGGGTCTTCCTGGACTTACAGCTCCTGCTTGAAGAACGGCTGTCAGCTGTGTCTAGGAAGCCCTTTGCACAACTCCATCTGGTGCACCAGTTGCACCCTTTTCTAGAACAGAGGGTCCTTCAGACAGTCACTCATGCCTTAATCACCTTGTGGCCTGACTACTGCAATACTCTCTGCATGAGGCTGCCCTTGAAGACCATCCAAAAGCTTAAACTGGTCCAGAATGTGGCAGCGCAAACAGTAATGGGCATGCCTCAGTATGCCCACGTAGCACCTCTGCTTTGCGAGATGTGCTAGTTGCTAATTTGCTTCTGGGTGTGATTCAAGATGCTGTTTGTTACCTATAAAGCCCTATATGGCATAGGGCCTTGTTACTTGAGGGACTACCTGCCCCCATAACATCTGCCTGATTTGATCCTGCATGGCTGCATGAAACTCCAGATTCCTTTGATTAAACAATGTCATCTCTCAGGACCCTGGAAGTGCACCTTCTCTGTAGCAGTGCATGTCCTCTGGAACAAAGTTCCCCCCAAGATCTGGATGGCCCCCACTCTGCTGTTATTTAGAACAGCCGTGAAGGCCTAGCTTTGTGAAGGCTTTGGCAAGGGACGGTGAGATGTCTCTCTTCATCACACTTGTCATCTTTTTCCCTTTATTTTTTTATGTTTTACTGTAATTACTTTGATTGTTGTGAGCTGCCCAGAGTCTTTGAGAGTTGGGTGGCATACAAGTTTAACACATTATTATTATTATCTTCTTCTTAGACCACACTTCATAAACTCAGTCTGAACCATAACAAAGCCCTTTTCAAACTCCAATGAGACTAAAATAGCCAGCTCTAATTTATCTGTTGCAATCTCCAAAATATCAGTTGACAAATGGATATTATCAGACACTTGTCTATTTTTTTATCAGTCCAGATCAAAATAAATAAATTATCAATGATATTACATTCTGTAGCTTCTTGGCTCATGCTGCAGTCAACATTTTAGTTTCCATGGTAAGCAAAGATACTGGTCTATAACTGGCATATCTGACAGAGTCTTTCTCAGGCTTTAATTTTACTACAATACAGGCCACACAAAATGATGGAGGGAATATAGAATGATCAAATGATTGATTGTAAACCTCTAACACTACAGAGGTTTACAATTATTTATAAATACTTCTACAAGACTTCTATACAAATCCTAAACAATTCAACTGGAAATCTATCAGGTTCAGGAGCTTTCCTCAGTTTCATAGATTGTATTGTGTCTATAATTTCTTGAAATGTCAGGCCTTTTTATCTTCCTGAGAGATCTTTTCCATTTTAATATTTCCATTTCAATGAATTTGCTGTTTAGTTGCTGTTGTCTCCAATTTATATACATCAGTATATAACCCCCCCCAATAATGGATAGATTCTGTTTCAATAAATAAATAATCACTATTGGCCTCAATTCCAGATATAAAATTTGGTTTTTGTTTCAACTTGTGAGTCAATAACTTTCCAGCTTTCCAGATTAATACTTCTGATTAATACCTTTCAAAGAATATTCAAATGGTTTTGAATGTGGCAGCCTCTGTTTTTAACTTTAAGTTTTATAAATAGTTGATAGGATTCATCTGTGGAATTTTCAGCATAAGGCAAAAGTGAGTGTTTAACCATCTTTTCCAGCTGTATAAGATTAAAATTTATAAGTCTTTTTCTGCTGAGGCAATAGGAATAAATGATCCACAAATAAATGCATTCCAGAGTATTAACAGAATGGCAGAATCCCCATATTTACTTGTTTGTTTAAAAAAGAATGAATGTATTTTTTGACATATTCCGCAAAAGAAGGCTCTCTTACAAGAGAAGTATTCAAATACGTCCTGGATTGTTCTAGAATAGATTTTTAAAATTTCTCTTGCTTTTGGTGGATCAAATTGTAGACTCAGTAGGCCCCACTGCGATCTTAGCCTAATGCTCCATTTTAACTACAAATACTAATAAATATTCTCAATAAAAATCATAACATCACCATGACGTGGTAGTCTCTGTGTTTGCAAACATGAATATAATATTATCAGTACATTAAGAAAGGCATAATATACCTATAAATGGCACCATCCCATGCATGAAGGGCCTCCTTATATTCAGTGGGGGTTACTTTTATATAAACTGTACAGGTTGCACTCTTATGTAAATATAAATAGATGGTTTATTTTGTGTGGATTTAGTGAGAAACTATGGTACTTGTATCATGCTGATGTAAGTATCAATTAAGCACATGTATCTATTTAAAAATACTGTATGTATGTATGTGTGTGTATGTATGTATATATATGTATATGTATGTATATGTGTGTATGTATATGTATGTGTGTGTGTGTGTGTATATATATATATATGTATGTGTGTATGTGTGTATGTGTGTGTGTGTGTGTGTATATGTATGTATGTATGTATGTATATATATGTGTATATATATATATATATATATATATATATATATAAAATTTTAAAAAAGACTAGTGACATTCATGTTTTTCTTTTGCACTACCAAGATTGCAGGCTGGCCTGTAGAAGTCCGGACGAACTACTAGATAGCAACAGAATCTGAGTTTTCCATATCACTTTGCTGTCATCTAGTGGTCAACTGGATTTCTGCCACCCGCATCCGTTAGCCTAGCTTTACTACAACAGCAACCTAAAAAAAAAAACACCAGAAACACAGTAAACAGAGTACCGCAATGCAATACCGAAAGTACTGAATTCTCTGGATTTTTATCCTTTGCACACTAATTATACTTGGAGCATCGCGGAGAAAGGAATAGCGCCTCCCCCAAACGCAGAAGACGAACCCTGGAGATCTAGAGACAGAAACAACACCGGAGCAGTCAAGAAAGCGACGTACCTCTCGGAGCGACGCGCGCAGCATTTTCCCCGCCATCCCGGGACCGAAGATTCCAAAGGACCCGCAGACCTTCCTCGCCACACGAATCTGTTATCGATGCTATGGGAAGGCACTCATGTGTGCATCCATCTTGGTAAGCATTTCTAACATTGAGATCGCTGATTGGCTCGGAGCTTAAAGCATCAAAGCATGCTGGGTTTGTATTGGTCCAGGCGCCGGAGCCTGTCAATCGGTGCCTGTGGGAGCATAGGCTTTGGGTGACCGGGGGTATCCAGCGCTGGCCTGCAGGAGACCTGGGACAAGACGGGTAGATCTTTGCGCGAGTTGAAAGTCATAGAAGGACATTGTGGAGGGGTGGAGGGAAATACTGTAAGGATATTGAGAGTCGTTTTTCTGCTGTGGAAGAGATTAGTTTCAGTGCCTGACGTTGTCTTGAGGACTTGGTGCATGGGTGTTGCATTCTGGAATTGGAAAGAAAAAAATAGTTTTGCTTCCTGTGAACTTTAGCATTCTTTTGCTTACCAACCTAGAGGAACAATGAAAGTCTAACTGGAAAAAGGCAGTTGTTTCTGTCTTTTCTTCTCCACGTTTTTCGTGTCTTGCGAGAAAAGAAAATCAATAGGGGGCATATTTAAAAAAATTGGAAAGGAAAAAATGGTGATTTTAAGATAAGAATTAACACTTTTCTGATTTATCAGAAGCATTTTTCAAAGCAGAACAAAAGAGGCTTAACATTTCTATTCGTCTTTTGCAATAATGTGGCTAAGGGGGCACACACTTAGCAGGAAAGTATGTTCTAAATTGTTGGGTTGCCTTAGTCCCGCTGGAATGAGGAAGAGTTTGAGTCTACAGCTGCTGGGTAGAAAGTTCCACATTTCCTGTCAAAGATGCTCAACAATGCCATCCTGGGTGATTGATCGCTATGGGAAAAACGATGTACTCCGACTCACAAATAGTATGATGTTTCCTGCAATCCGCCTCCCTAATGAAGTTATTATTAAAGTTCACGCTGCAAGTTTAAATCCTATAGATGTTAACATGCGAAGTAAGTAGACGTTATGCATTGCATATCATATATATATGGTTATGAACATCAGTGAACTAACTGTAACAGTGCTTTGAACTCATGAAAATAAACCTTATGGGTGATTTCTGTACTTTTATTTCAGTGCTCATGGAGTGTTAATGTTAATTAGGTTATTTAAAAAAAAAAACTTTGAGGTAGGCATGTGAAACATTGCAGTTGGTGTGTAACTGCTCCAATAACCAGTTTTGTGCTGGGTATTTCGGTGGAGTCCTTGAGGTTCTCTGAGCTTGATTGTTTTCTTGGAAATGTTTTGTTACCCAGCTAGGTAACATCTTCAGTTTTGCAAGAAAACAACCAAGCTCAGAGAACCCCAAGGACTCCACAGTTTAACCCTGAGCTACATATATTCTCTTCTACTGGGTATTTCTATTTTACTAATCCTAGTATTGTATGACACTGTCTTGTAAAAAAAAGTTACAGAAAAGCTGATTAATACAGAATTCTCTATCACTTTAAACTAGTAGTACCAGATTGGGACTGTAAAAATCCAAACAAGTACTAGATGGCAGCAAATCGAAATGTCTATATTTCTTTGTTGCCATCTAGTGGCTGCTATATTTTTGCAGCCAAGATATAATAGTCCTGCCTTAGTGATTTTTATAAATTCATTGTGCTTTGAGTTTATTTAGAGTTAAGTTTACTTAAATCTGTTGAAACCAGTGGCCTAATATTGTCTACACAGCAAATATTGTTGGAGATTTATTAATGTTCATGGAATGCAAGGGACATTGAACAGAAGAGGCCTAGATTCTTGCACTGTAACCCTAACCATGTCTACTTAAGCATTTTCATTGAGTTCATTTTGCCTTACTCCAGTCTAAATGGGTATAGAATTGTCTCCTTTTATAACTACTCTTTGACTCTGCTCACTCCCTTTTCTCCTACCTGATTTTACAACCTATAAGGAAGTGTGACCTCAGTTTCTGTTTCAGGCAGATCATCCTATTGGGAAATGCTGAGCCTTGAATTCTTGACAAAGCAAATAATATATGTAAAATAATATTGCTAACCTTCTGGTATTCTTGGAAAGATTCCCCTCCTGTTTCCATGTTGGTTTATGATATTTAAGGGCAAATTTAAAAGTGGAAAATGTGCAATATGAAGCACTGGTGAACATAATGTTATTGCTATCTTCTATTAACCATACTTCTGTTTACATATAAGCAGTTTAAAACTTCAGTATATACTAAACTGAATTCAGACAAATTTGATTTTTATGTTACTCTGAAGACCCTCTGGGACATTTTGGTGGGATTGCAGTTTAAACAAATAAATCAACTTATCTTGTTTAAAAAACCCAAACTGGATATCAGATTACTATCTATTTATATTGTGGCTGAATCTCTAAGCTGATGCTTGTCTCAGTCTCAGTTTTCGGTCTGTAAAATGGGAATCCTTAGGGGAATTGTTGGAATGAATAAAGTGGTATTGTTGCAAGCAAGTCGTGAGGAAAAGAAGTGTATAAATCTAAATGAAACTTCAACAAACTGGCTCCCATTTTTCTTTTTTTTTATAGATGGCTATGGAGCTTGTGCTCTAAGAGTGAAACGAGATCCACTGCTCATTTCAGAAAGAGGCAAAGAATTTCCTCTAATTCTAGGCCGGGATGTTTCTGGGGTTGTGATGGAATGTGGACCGAGTGTTTCCTATTTCAAACCTGGAGATGAGGTAATGGAGGTTTGAGAGTAGAATCATAGAATTATATGGATTGGAATTATATCGAGTGGAATGGAACCTAATCCTTCCCGTTTCATACAGGAATCCTCCAACCACCATGGCAGATTATCTAGCCCCCATTTGAAAACCTCCAGTGAGGGGAATCCACCACTGTTATAGACAGGTTGCTCCATTTCTTCACTCCTCTCACTGTCATGACATTCCTGTTAATACTCAACCTGAATCTCTTTAATTTGAACACACTAGTCTTTGTCTTGCCCATGGTTTCAGCAGAAAAAAAGCAGATCTGATCCCAACTGTATGTAACAGCCTTTTAGATAGCCATAGACTGCTATAATATTTTTCTTCTGTCTCCTCTTTAGAAAGCTAAGAATGCTAAGCTCTTTTAATTGTTCCTTGTAAGGTTTGGTTTCCAGATTGTTTTTCATCCTGGTAACTTTGTTCTGAACTTGCTCCACCTGTTACAAATCCTTTTTAAAGCATGGTGCCCAGAATTGGACACAGCTTTCCAAGTGTGGTTTAACTAGTGCAAAGTACAGTGCAACCATTACCTCCTGTACAGGTATCTGGTTTCTGTCATTCTGTTAATGCATCTGAAGATTGCATTGGCCTTTTAAGCTGATGCACCATGCTACTTCTTTAAATTCAGCTGGTGGTCTACTAGCACTTTCAGAATTTTCTCACATTCTTTGTCCCCAAGTCAGGGGTCCTCAGCCCTGGCTACTACTACTACTAACAAAAACAAAAAACAAAACCCACTTAGTATTTTGAGTGGATTTATAAATCATTAGGGTAGAAACCAATGACTTCAATAGAGATGTTTTATTTAAGGTTGCAAGTGGTAATATTTTTTTTCTTTTATTGTATTTTATGGGAATAAGAAAGCTTGCCTAAAAAGTTTTCCAGAATGGAATGAGTTGGACGTCCTGTGTATAATACACTGCCATATAGGAAGATGAATTTTGAGTATCTGCCTGCTTTAGGTGTACCATATTCTGGAGGTCAAGAAATTGTGTTACTTGGTAGAAAGCAAAATATTTCAGATTCTTTATTTTTCAGGTATGGGCAGCAATTCCACCCTGGAAGCAAGGTACTTTGTCAGAGTTTGTTCTAGCAAGTGGAAATGAGGTAAGTCAACAAAAGGTTTTATTTCCAAATGAAATAAACATATGCACAAGTGCAAAAGAATTTTTTTTTAAAATGTGGTGTTATTTCTATATTTACATTTGAAATGCTGGTTAAAAACACCTTGAAATTAAAACATTAAAATAGCATAGAATCTCTACTCTGATCTGCATGGCATTATAAGCAGAGGGTTTTCTCTTCCTCTTTTTCCCCTTTTCCATTTGGCTTTGGAAAAGAGAGAGGAAAGGAGGAATCTGAGTGGCTGCTGCAGAAGTACTGTGTTTCACTTGGCCAGCTAGCAAATCAAAGTTCTGCACAGTAACCCAAGACACAAAGAGAATTTGCACTCTCTTGCTTACAATTGCAATGAGAGAGTCAGCTGGGTCTCTCTAGGCATGCATTTCATTCAGTGTTGAAACAGAGTACCGTATTTTTCCGACAATAAGACGCCCCCATGTACAAGACGACCCCCACTTTTCCAGCCCAAAATTTAAAAATCAATATTTTGAAGATAGTGCAGAACACATTTTTATTTAGTAATTAGTTAACATTGACCTGATACACTTGGGGGAGGAGGTTCAAACTGTCTCTCTGCAGCTCTATTTCCAGGCTCTTTTGCTTAACTGATTACATTCAAGCACGAGTGAAACTGCCGATAGCTTGTCTCTGCAATCAGCCTTCCTCTAATTGGTTTGTTCAGCATCAGCTGACGTCAGTTACATCAGGCTTGTGATTGGAGGAAGTCTGTTTGGGAGACAAGCTATTTCACTCGTGATTGGAGGCTAGCAGTAGGAGGAAGCCTCTCTGCAGAAACAAAGTATGGGCAGTTTGGAACCGCGCGATTCTTGTCTGACTTCCTTGAATAAGACGCCCTTCAGTTTTTAGGGTAAGGATTTTAGAAAAAAGTATCGTCTTATAGTTGGAAAAATACGGTATATTAGGGAAAAGGCCCATCGCTTACTGCCAAATCTTACTTGCCATAGGTGACCTCCTATCTAAAGATTGGTTATCCATTTTGTAAAATTGATTGTCCTCATGTGTCTTTCCATATACAACATTTTCCTTGCATATCTGTAGGAGAAAGTACATAGTGCAATGTGACTTAAATTGTCAGATAGTCTCAGCATGGATGCTTCCAACTTGTGCATAAGAGATACATGTATGGTTTTGACAAGTGTATATACCAGTGTTTCTCAACCTTAGCAACTCTAAGATGTGTGGACTTCAACTCCCAGAATTCCCCAGCCAGCCATGGGGAATCTTAGAGTTGCCAAGGTTGAGAAACACTGGAATATACATTTGCTGTTTTTGGTAGATGTGCATTTAAGGAAAATGTTGTGATCAAGGGAGCCGTAGACAATATCTCCATGCATTGAAAGTTGTACTGAAGTTTGAAGTCATCAAATTTCAGCTGCTAAGCATGGGGTATCTTGCAAGTTTCTGCCTGCTCTCTTACTTTTATGCAGATATCAAGGAAACCGAGGCGTCTCACTCACACCGAAGCTGCCTCCTTGCCTTATGTTGGTTTAACAACATGGTCTGCAGTGTCACATGCTGGGGGGCTGCATCCAGATAATTGTCCCAACAAAAGGTAAACAGCCAGATGATGTATAAGAAGTTGGTCATGGGCTTTCTTGTCCAAAGCGAGTCCCTAACTTTCTTCTGAATATCTTTTTAAGTATGAGCATTTCTTTCCTGGCTCAGTTTTAGCATGCCTTGAGAGGTAGTAGATTTCATGCATTTTAGCTTTTGTGAAATAATACTTTTATTGAATGTAACTAATTTAAATATCTTATATCAGGCACAGGAATATGCCACAGATAAATTTAAAAATCCATTCTTCATCAGTATGATTTTTTCAACATTCTTGATAGATTTTTATCCTGTATGCCACCATCAACCAGGTGTAACCAATTTACGTATTTTATTCTCATAACATTTCTACTATGTCAATGCTTTATTGCATTACACAATAGCATTTAAATATTACTGTCTTGTGCCTTAAACTTACGTTACTTTAAATCTAAGGTTACCTGAAACTTAAGTTCATTTTAATTTATAGTTTCTTAACTTTGTGCTGTATAAATTGAATTACTTAAATACAGTTGCACAATAGGCATTTTATCAGTTTAATCCTCTTGATCACTGTAATTGTTTTTGCTTTATAGAATATTGATCATAGGTGCATCAGGTGGAGTGGGTACCTTTGCTATACAGGTAAATATGTTAAATCTTATTATCTTGGCTGAACTTTTCCTGGTTTCTTGAAAGAATCCTAGAATACAGTCTTTTGCAATGTCTCACTTATATTGTATAAATATATTATTTTATTTTCATATTTATAATATTGGCTACAATAAATAATACTGTTCACTTAGAGCATTCAATTTCTGTAATCAAACAAATATTAGTGTTTGCATTATAACCTATAGAGATTCATAGAAAAACTTTGACAATGTATTACATGAACTCTGAACATTTGTTAATTCAGGTTAAGTGAGTTCTGTGAACCCCCGCTGTCATTCCATCATGGGAAATTGCTGTAGAACAAGACAATTATTAGTGTAAAATGAAACGTAATTTAAAGTGATGCAGAATAAGACTCTTTTTAGGAGTTAATATTTTTAAAGATCATTTAAAGCATGCAGGTATAAAACTTGAATAGCTGCCACTTACAGTTTTGGAAGGCAGTCAAAAACTTCTATTGGAGCAGGAAAAAAAGAGTTCAAGAGACAACAATGCTGTTGCATTTGTAAGGCTCTTTGGTTTGGGACACCCCATTTCAAAATGAGATTGCAAGCTGGAAAAGATCCAGAAAGGACAACTAAAGAGTTAGCCTTCCCCCCTGGCATTCTGATGTATGGTGGGTGAGATGTTAGGGATGGAGGGCTATGGAAAATGCGAGCTGCCAAATAGCTCCATAGTGTTTCCAAGATGAAACACCCATTGATGCAAACTTGAGTTAGGTTCAGGGAAGTTGTGTGGCATTCATAGCAAGTGAGTCTGAGTGGTTACTGTGTATGTGATTGTAGATTTCTTTTCTTTTCCTTTTTTTGTCTTCTCTTTTAGTTAATGAAAGCTTGGAGTGGTCATGTCACCGCAGTTTGTTCCCAGGATGCCAGTGAATTGGTAAAACATCTTGGAGCAGATGATGTAATTGATTATAAATCTGAAAGTGTGGAAGAGCAGCTCAAAAAATTACCCCTGTATGTACTAATGTGATTAAACTATTGGTGTGTTTGGCAAAAAGTTTTCAAATGGCAAGGTTGGCCATTTACTTTCTGGGTAGCTTGCAAATCAACATGGCTATTTTCCACAAACTAGAAATTTATTTTCAGATGGCCCCTCTCTCTAAGACCCTCCTGATCTCTTTTGAGTATACAGTGGTACCTCGGGTCACGAACGCTTCTGTTCACGAACAATTCGGGTCATGAACAGCACCGTTCGCAAAATTTTGCTTCCCTTTGCGAACTCTGCATCAGGTGACGAACATGATCCGCGGCCATTTTCCCTCCCGTGACACGTGGTCATGGCTTCCTGTAGGGAGGGGGACTCTCCCTCCAAATAATAGCCTCCTCCCCACCCGCCTTCCTGTCCTCCATGCCAGAAGTCGCCTCGAGCAAGGTTAGTGTTCTCTCTCTTCATACTGTACTGTACTGTACTTTGTTTCATATTTTTGTGGTTTAAAAAAAAAAACATATGGTTCAGAACGGATTAACCGTATTTACATTGAACCTTATGGGAAAATTTGATTCGGGACGCGACCAAAATCAGGTCGTGACCAAATTCGGAGGGGTCAGAATGGATTAACCGTATTTACATTGAACCTTATGGGAAAATTTGATTCGGGTTGCGACCAGTTTGGGTCGCGACCAGAGTCGCAGAACAAATTAAGTTCGTGACCTGAGGTACCACTGTATTACAGAAATTACAGTAGAGTCTCGCTTATCCGACATAAACGGGCCGGCAGAACGTTGGATAAGCGAAAATGTCGGATAACACACAGTAATGATTGAGTGTGGTAAAAAAAAACAAACCGATCTGCTGCGCCTGTTGCAATCAATTTTTGTGTTGCGGCGCCGCACCATCAGGAGCAACATGAAAGAGTATACTCACGCTTGCAAACAAGCGGCACACTTTTCTCGTCGCCAATTTATGCATGTTGTGTTTTTTTTAGGGGCATCGGATAAGACGGAATGTCGGATAAGCGAAGGTCGGTTAAACGAGACTCTACTGTATATTCGCTTCTAGTATTGTTTGTGCTACTGTTTCCTACTTGGTGAAAGTAAAAGTCACATTTATTCACTTGCTTTTTGAAAATTTAATTGGTGCTTGCATTTTTCTTTCTAGGTTTGATTTCATCCTAGATAATGTTGGTGGACCTACTGAAAAATGGGCTCCTGATCTTCTCAAAAAGTGGTCAGGAGCCAGATATGTGTCTTTGGTGACACCCTTTTTAGTGAACATGGACAGACTTGGAATAGCCGATGGCATGCTGCGGACTGGCATCACTATTGGTGCGAAGGTTTTGAAGGTCAGTTAGGAAAACCCAGTATTTTTTGCTTTTTCCCCTTTGCATAAGTAGGTCATAGCTCACTAAAATGTTTGTGGAAGGCTATGCAGTTTTACTTACTTTTCAGTGTTGTGCTTTTTTTTTTCATTCGCAGCATCTTTATAATGGGATCCATTACCGGTGGTCATTTTTTGCATCAAGTGGTCCTTATCTGGATGAGATTGCGACTCTTGTTAATGCAGGAAAGGTATGGCCAAACTGGCAGTTTCACTGTCCTCCATTAGCTGAATCCATGACACTTTGGTTCAAGCCTTTCTGCTAAGTTTACCAAGAAAGCAGCTCGCCAGGAGGTGCAAGGTGTGCTGAATTTTCCTGGTGGTGGCGGTGGGGCGGGGTGGTTTTATTTTTCATATTGTACTACATCAGCTTACCAGGAAAGCTATAACTGGCAGCGTGTGGTCCTCTAGCTTTTGGGTTCCCTTGGGGTTTACACCTTTTTTCACCTGCATCCCGATGACAGGGAGAGTTCAAGGGCCTTACTGTATGCAAAGTGGATGAAGTAAAATACATGAGTCAAAGTCAGGCCTGCATTTATGTAGGCTTTGGTTTTTAATTTTATCCCAGGTTAGTATTTTGGGAGGAAGAGGATTGTAGTTTCTCTTTTCTCCTTAAACTATTCTTCTCTTTTCCTTTGTTACTGAATACTTTAGGAAAACAACGGGTAAAGCATGTTCAAAGAAAGTTGTTGAATTAAATGAAACTAATGAATGTCATGGGAAAGGTTACCCTGTTTATGTGGTGTGGCGTTTGGTGCTTTAAAAAGTGTGTTGCTGCGCCTGTGAATTAATCAGTTGCAAGCTCTCTTTTTCACCCAGTTTTGAAGCCTTTCTGCTAACTTGGGTGCCCATCTGAAAAGCAGGGGTGCTCCTGTGTTCTGCCAAAGTGTGTGTCCCTTGAGTACCTTGCTTTCCAGCACACGGTGGTCAATGAGTCCTTAGCTCAGCATACGAGGGCGGCTGAGATAAAGAGATGCCTAGTCCTGGTGTACAGATGGGAAAGTTCATATGGAGTCCAATCAAAACATTCAGCAGGGAGAGAGGTTAGCAAACACAAGCACATAAAGTTTTTATATACTTACGTAGACTATACTGCCTGTTACTCACCCTTGCAGAGTCAGCCAGCAGAATCCAAACCTATTTCCAACTCGCCCATGCAGAGTTTTCTCTGTACATTCTGCACCTACTCTGGGCTCGCCCTCGCAGAGTCCTTCACAGTGCTTTCCACCAGAACCTGTGCCTTGAAGAGTTCTTCTCAGAGACATTCCTGAACCTGCCTGTTCAGCATCCCACTGGCCCACTTTAAGTAGTTTACATATCCCGGGGTGGGGGGACATCTTATAGGGTTGGTAATGAAAGCAAGTTGTTGGGGGGCTTACTTTTCACCACTACACTATGTTAAATTTATTTTAAGATTGATACTGCAGGTTTTGTTTATCTCAGAGTGGCAGGAAGCCATGCCATCATATCAACATGTATGGTGGAAAGAATTGCAGTGCAGCACATTGGAAGTTGCACTGGCCCCTGTCAACCCAGCAAGGTAGACCAGATTAAGACACCAATACCATAAAGGTCCAGATGATTTTTATTGTAACAGCTCTAGTAACAGAATCTTCCAAGTCTGAATGTGCTCCCCCCTCTCTCCCTTTATCTTCATGAGAACTAGGGAGGGGCTTGTTTGAGATGTGTTCTCAAGTTATTTTCTTGGCCTGGATTCAAGCCCCACATATCTGACTGTTGTCTTGGTAGTGGCTCTTCCTCTTGTAGTGGAATAAGGTACCCCCCCGACACACATGAGCTGCATTCACTGCCAACCCTATAAGATGACCTCCCCCCCAACCATACATGTGAACTGCTTAAAGTGCCCTTGTAAGAAAACATTCATAGCAAGCTGACTTAACCCTGAGTGGTGACACGGAGGCATCAGACAGGAACCAGTGGCCCAATAAACCATATCCCAGGAACCAGTGGCTCAACATATCTCAAAGATAGTATAGTTAGCATGCTGACCTAGTAGGAATTGATAAATAATGAGAAGGTCACCCAGATGGGTTTATCAAAGACATTCCAATGTCATGCTGTAATTTACATTGTGTCTGCCTTTTCCTTTCTCTTGTCTTTGAAATGTAGTGGGCCAAAGGTGTATAAGCTGTGGTTCTGCTGTCAGTGCTTTGCTGGGAGCCCGGTGAACACTGTTGCTGTTTGCATGCTTAATCAATTTATGTTGTATCTTCAAAGTGATTTGGTTGCTTTAGGTGAGCCAGGTTTTGGTCACAACACTCTTGTCCTTCAAGGCCATTCCCTATTCTCTTTACATCCCCCTGCTAATTCTATCTTTAATTTTGATAACTCCTGTTATTCAGCCTGTGTGATAAGAATATTAATAATTATAGTGTATTCAAACACTCACAGTACTTTGCATATATTACCTAGTGGTACTCCTTAGAATGACCTTGTAAGGTTAGTGGCTATTCTTGTTTCCCAATTGCAAATGAGGCTGAATGTTTAGTAAAGAGTCATAGTGAGATCATAGTACAGGTATGTTCTTGATAAGCAGCTTGCTCACCATTGCCATGCTCATAATGTATCTTCAAGGTTGTTTCCTGCCATGTATGAAGTTGCAGATCTAACCTTGTTCCTGTAACAAATGTTAAAAAAACAGGATTCTTATTATTTATAGAATGACATACTTCACTGGGCTTGAGTAGCTCCTTTCAAGCAAAAACAGCAAACTGTCCATAGCTGGGAGTGAGCCAGGAAATATTACAGATAGCCATTTGGGCAAGTGGGCAAGTCTCATTTGTTTTGGGCTTGAGAAGATCTGGTGTTTGCCACTGTGTATGAAAGAGAGAAAAGGTGTGGCTTTAAGTCACCCATTTGCGCAAGACCAGAGCAGGTGAATGCTGTTACTATTGAAAATGTGCTTGGTGTGTTTGTGGATGGCTAGTTTTCTTTTGTCATAAGATTAACAGTCATTAAACATGTTTGCTTACTGTACTGTTCCCTTTCTTCACAGAGGACAGCTTTTAATGTCATACAGTTATATGCTTCCTTATTTGCAGAATGATCTTACTATAAAATGATGGCCAGTTTTTTAAAATTTATGTATATAGTATGTATATTTATTTCTCTGTTTTGGGTATGCTGATGAAGCTGAACTTGAAGAACTGCAAATTAAATAGGGCAGCCTGAGAATCTTTCTTCAGACTGCAGCATACGAGCATGCTGACTGTCCTTGGGAATTGTTTGGAGGAAACATGTAACAAGGCTTTCTTTGTGGCAGCACCCTGATTATAGAATTTTCCCACCAATGTGGTGAAATGGGTCTATCCCTGAATGTTTAGAAGGCAGTAAAAGTAAGTTTATTCTAGTTAGGGCTGAAAAGAAGTATACAGTACACTTCAAAGTAAATAAACTTGACTAATAAATCAGTGGGTAGATACATTTGTAAACTACAAAAACATAAGGGCTTTGAGACTGATTAATGTTTGTGCCTAGAGTATCCTGTGCATCATATTCCCCACGTTTATGGATGAGAAAGTATAGTTTAATTCTGTGTGCCCATTCTTGCTGTGTTCTATGTGCTTTCTCTGTTATTTGTGCAAAAGACTGGCCATTGAATGTGGAAGAGCTTTAAAAGTCTGCCCTCCATCTTTTCATTAGAGAAGCAGCAATGTGGTGCTGGTTCCATCAAGAGAGAGAAGGGAGTAAGAGAGCCAAAGAACCAGGATGAGACCAGAGTTCCCACCAGAGCGGAGTTATCTACCCACTGTAATTTTTAAAAACAGTTTTCTGATTCCTTCTGAGCCACGGCTTAGCTAGACTTTATTTTGCAGAGCAAACCAAGGATACCAATGTGAGACAAAAGGTAGCTTTTGAAGTCCTCATGAAGCAGTACTCTCTTTTCCTCAGTAATTTGAGCTACATTGCTATCATAAGTTAGCATCATTAAAGGATGCTTCTGTACATATATTCTGGGCTACTGTCTTTCCCATCCAAATGACAGAGCATTTTTGATTGATTATGTGCCATCAAGACCACATAAAATAGATTTTCTCCATAACAATCTGTTCCTAACCTAGTCTTTCAGGTCTTCCAGTGGTATCCCATGGCCACTGTAACTGAGTCCATCTATCTTGCTACTGGTCATCCTCTTCTTCTTTTTCTTCCCACTTTTCCCAGCATTAGAGCCTTCTCCAGAGAGCTAGGTCTTCGCATCATATGTCCAAAGTAGGATAGTTTGAGCCTGGTCATTTGTGCCTCAAATGACAACTCTGGATTGCTTTGTTCTATGATACATTTGTTTGTTTTCTTGGCTGTCCATGGTATTCTCAGGAGTCTTCTCCAACACCAAAGTTCCAAAGTGTCAATACTTTTCCTATCCTGTTTCTTCAAAGTCCAACTTTCGCTTTCATAGAGTGTCACAGGGAATGCCATTGCTTGCACATTCTGATCTTTGTAGGTACAGACACGTCATGTCATCTGAATATCTTTTGCAAGGCCTTCATGGTTGCTCTACTAGTCTGCAGCGTATTCTTTGTTTCTTTACTGTTGAAGGTTGATCCTAAAAGGCAGAAGCTATCTACCACTTCAATATCTTCACTGTCATTTCTAAGTCTGGTTGGTGTACCTGTTGCCATTAGTTTGGTTTTCTTTAATCTTAATTTTAGTCCCATTTTTTCACTGCGCTCCTTGACTTTTATTACTAGAGCTTGCAGATCCTTTGCATTTTTGGCTGTCAGAGTAGTGTCATCAGTATAGTGCAGGTTGTTGATGTTTCTTCCTCCAATTTTAAAACCATGTACATCTTCCAGTCTAACTTCCCTTCATATATATTCAGCATATAAGTTGAATTTACAATATTTATAGTTGTTTCTCTAATACTGCTCCTTGTCTCTTCTAACAGGTCTCTGAAACTCTGATAAGTTCCTTTCTGAGATTTTATCATTCTTGGTTTTGGCTTCTCTTCTCTTCTTGGCAATTTCCATGGTTTGTTCTGATATCCAGTTTGATTTCTGTTTCTCCATCTTTGGTATTCTGTTTTCACATTCATTCTTAATGACTTCTTTAAGTTCAATCCACAATTCCTCTGATTCTGCATCAATGAGATTCAGGACTTCAAAGCAATTCCTAATGTTCTCCTTGAAAATGATGGGTAATGCTCAAAAGTCATATTGTGGAAACTGGTTGGCTTTCTTATTATTATTTAGCTTAACGTGGAACTTGCAAATTAACAGTTTATGATCTGTTCCGCTGTCAGCACCTGTAATGATATGTGAGAATGACCTTGGGAGATGAGGGGAAGAGATGCTGCCTAGGGAATGATCAGGTAGTGGGTGGGTGGGTGGGGCGCCTGCAGCTGCAATAACAGGCAGAGAAAGAAACTTAGAAAGGATACTATCAGGCTGTAAAAAGAGATGATGGGAAATTTGTACTTTCAGACTTGCAAGATTCTGTTAATGTAGCCTTACAATAAAGTACAATTAGATCTTGTTGTGTTTCCTGTCTGGTCTACCTGGGAAGGCTGACAGCTCCTCACCATGTCTTTGATGCTATAATTGAGCTCCTCCACTTCCTTTTAGCAATAATATGGTCAATTTGCTTTTTATGCACTCCATCTGGTGATGTCCACATATATGGGCATCATTCTGGCTGTTTGAAGACAGTGTTAGGTATGAAGAAATCATTGGTTTTAGCATTGCCATAAAACCTGATTCCTTGAGTTTGTCAGTGTTCTCTCCAACACCAGAAACAAGAGTCAGCAGGTGTCCCACACCATCCTCAGTCTTCAATTCACCATTTTATAGCAAGGAAAGGGAAAAAAAACCAAGATAGCCACTGTCCAAGAAAAAGCAAAGGCAATCCTTCATTAATTGGGAAAGATGGGAAAGAAACCAAGATGCCATAGCACCTTGAGGGAAGGGGAGGGGAGGGGGATCCTAGAGTCTGGAGAAGAACAGTGCTGGAGCTCATAGGAAGATGTTGTGCTCTAAATCTCCAAAGGAAGCACTGCAAAATTCTTCTAACAGCATTTTCTCTGATAGAAATCCTACTAACTTCCTGCTTTCCTTGAGCTCTTGAAGCCCCACAGTATCACAGGAAAATGCAGTATCTTGACTGTGGAAGGACCCTAGTTTTCCTTTAGTTTATCAATATATGTCAGTCGAACCCAGAGTATATAAGTACAGGCATACCCTGCCACAAATACATTATAGGATACGTTATTCCTGTTCAGTAGTCCAACCAAATAAGGTTTCTGTTTCAAGAGTCCATTTTGATTGCCCTCCTGTTTTTTTTAAAATCTTGATTCAAGATATCTTCCCCATTTTGTGGGCGGGTATTTGAGCAAAACTGAGGATTTTCTTGTGACTGCTGATATCTCCTTATTATATAAGGACGGGGTCATTTTGCCTATAGCAGGATCAACACAAAAATTAAGTTTGCTATTAATATATAGAATGACAGTAATGAGTGATGAACCAATAATGGACAATTGTGTAGTCAGATTTCAGTAATAGTTCTGTGATGATGTATACAATCTTTTTCCTCCCTAGCCTTTAGCACATTCAGCTCTCTTTCCTGGAGGAAGAGAGGACTATTTTATAGTTGGGGGCTGACTGGTAGTTGTAAACAGATAGTGTTTTCATTGTCTTGCTAATCTCCTTTTACTGTCACATCACCATCTGCTGACTTGCATGGTTGTGTGTACCGAAAGAAATATTTATCTTAGTCAGGCTGTTTGCAGTAAACAGTGAATGACATATTATGCTAGGCTACAGGATCAGCCCTTTTCAGGTTTATTGAAACAATGAGTCTGGATCAACCAGCTAGATAAAGGGCTTAATGTACCAAAGTGCTGTGCTCATCAGTCCCAACCATCATGACACTTCCTGTCAGTGTTGAGGGCCAGCAACCCAATTAGATACTGGTCTGCAATAATGCAGCACATGGGAGTATTTTGCTACAGCTTTGAACAAAAATCTGTTTAAGCTCAAAGCAACTTGCTTCCTTGAAAAAATGGTGCTGTAGGCATCATTGAATAGTAAAATTGTGCCCTCTAGAGAATAATCCTGAAAATTACATCCTTAAAAAAATATATTTTATATGTAATACAGTACAGTATTGCACACAGTGGTATGACAATGTGGCTTCTGAAAGAAAAAAGAAAAGATGCAGTGTAAAATCCTGAGTTCTTTTATAGAACTCACAAGCCTGAACATTTAAGAATTTCACAAGTGCTTTTTATTTGTAAACAAGGTAGGAGCTTAGAAATTAGAAACCAGAGTTTTGGTGGCTTCGTCTTTAACCCCTTTTTAACCTCTTTAACCCTTCTTGTGTATTAATCTTGAACATATTAATGTCCGACTCTGTTGTAAACAAAGGATTAAAAAGTATTTCATTGTTATTCTGAATGATAAAATCATTCTTGTAGTGCCTCCCCCCAGTAAGTAGGCACCGAGCTATGAGGTGATTTTTATGAAGATTCCTTTGCCCTGGCAAAAGATGGCATCCAATTGTCTCCTATTTGCTCTCCCTGTCATCAGTTTTTATTATTTGCCTTATCTAGGTCAAAAATTGCATCTGCAAAAATATGACAAACACTACTAAAGTTTTTTGGGGGGGTGTGAACAGTTGCTCAGTATTCATTCCAGAAAACAATGGTTGTTTGGAGAACATAGATATTCCTGATAAAGAACTTTTTTAAAAATGGGGGGGGGGGGTAAATTAAAGTATATTTAGTTTTTTTGCTTATTCTTTTTCACATCCTCTACAATATTGCTTTCATAATTAGTTTCATGTATGACAATAGACAGGCATTCTGTCATCTGAGAATTTCATTGCTACAGAGTTCTGTTGAAAGGCTCTTGAAAGCTTCAGTGACACCTCTGTGAGGTAGGCAGGTTATACAGATCAATTACAAGCATACTGAAATTGGTAGCAGTTTTAAGTAACAGTATTTTTCTCCCCTGTAGATACATCCAGTTATTGACCAAGTCTTCGAATTTTCTGATGTTCCCATGGCCTTTCAGAAGATGGAAAGAGGGCATGCACGTGGCAAAACTGTGATCAATGTAATTAATAAAAAGCACTGAAATCCTGGTTTATGTGAAATTTCTTTATAAAAATTACTAGTTTCCTTAGAAATTCCTATACTACAAATATTTTGTTACCCAGCCGTAGGAATTCCTATTTCAAAACAGGAAATTAACTTTCTTTGGAAGTACACCACTTTCTATCTACCCTTTTTAACATTTCCCAACTGAAACTCAGAGAATGGTTTTGCGCAGTTCCTTATTGCTATTAAATAATAGTGGGGGGGGGGGTGCAGAAACTATAAATAGGTGATTCTTTACCATGCATTAGTATGAAGTTGTAGGGGAACTTTAGAAGTATTTGTAGAATGGCTGCATTGGGCAGCAGTTATATGTAGTTGAAAACGTTGGCAGCTTTAGAAGTGTTTAGGTATATTAGTCTCCTAGTTCTATGATTATTAGTGACACTTACAGGGTGGGAATTGTGGGAAATACGTACATGTACCTGTAAACATATGAGAGACATATTGGTTGGTCCATCCTGCTGATTTAATCTTTGGTGGGAATTCTGTTCGGATAGTTTATGTGGGGTGTGTGTAAAATGATGGTTGTTCATGGTAATTGAAATGTGCTTCTTTGTTCATCTGTACCATGGATTCTCTATTTGTAATCATTTTTGTGATTCCAGTAGAAGAGAATATATGTAGCTCAGGGTTGAACGGTAGAGTCCTCGGGGTTCTCTGAGCTTGGTTGTTTTCTTGCAGATGTTTCATTACCCAACTAGGTAACATCTTCAGTGCTAGAAGGGAATATACCAAGCTTCCAGGACACATGGACAGACACAACCATAGTTTCAACTGGGAAACTGTCAGCATCTTAGACCAAATTACATCCAAAAACCTGAGGGAATTCCTGGAAGCTTGGTATTCAGGCAAGTCAGCCACATAGGCACATAAATGTAAACAACATTTACATACCATTCAAAAGAGACAATAAAAAGAAAACAAAAAGACCAGAACAGCTCCTTGCCAGCAATCAACACCCAGATTAACAGGAATTAACACCAGGATTAACACCAGACAAACAAGCAGTAAACAACAGCCTAATCTAGGAACTACCAAGGAAAAAAAAAACACTGCCTCCAACACTGACAGATCAAGCTACTGTATATAAACAGAGAGTAAACCCCACTCCCTTCTAGCACTGAAGATGTTACCTAGTTGGGTAATGAAACGTTTGCAAGAAAACCAAACTCAGAGAATCCCAAGGACTCTACAATTTTATGATTACCATGTGTATTACCTTTAGAATGAATGGCTGGAATTCCGCATAGCAGCAGCTGCTACATTGATGACCATTTTGTCAGAATTCTTAGTATATCTTTGAAACAAAACTGATTTCATCTAAATAATATTTATTTGTAAAATTCATATGTTTATACAAGGGTTTGGACACAAAGACATTTTCTGCAAATACCACACCCTAAAATATTTTCTGTATCATGGATATAAGGAGCAGTTTTAAAATATCACCAGAAAAATATAGCAGCTAATGGCTAACTGTTGCAGAGTTATACAGCAGATTGGGGTCAAAGTAAACACTTTAACATTTGGACCGAGTATTATAACTTCCTAATAAACAATGGCAAATTAACACAATACTGGTTTCCAAACAAATCAGTGCAGCACCGTTAAATCCTTATAGATTTTCATGACATTTGACTGAGCAGCCTAAGGGCATTGCTAGATATGGCTTCAGATCTGTGTGGGAAGCTAATTGAGCCCCTACAGATTTGTCAGTGTGGCATAGCCAGGCACTTTCCAATGCACCAGGCTTGGCTACCTCCTGCTGCAGTGACAGATTTTGTGCAATGCTGTTGATTATTGTGTGTGTGTGTGTGGGGGGGGACTCAATTAGCTTCCTGTATGGGCTTCAAGCAACATCTGGCAATGCCCCAAGATAGTTGCTGGCAATAAGCAATTTACAAGTGGTTTGTGAACATGGTAGCAGAAAGAGCAAAAATAATAGAGTAATAGAACTGGGAAGAACAGTGAGAGTTACTGATGCAGGGGTTATTTTGACTGCTAATTTCCTTGGAAAATGCAGCAGCTGGATTAGACTTCCTGAAGAAATGGGGATTTATTAACAGTGTTCTATTCAGTAGTAATGTATGATAGCTTTCCCACTAGTGATGAAAATATTACAAATGTTTTTGGCAGAATCTTCACCTGCCAGGTAAATATTTTGAAATTCAACTATTACATATACACTATTTTTTTATTTTAAAAGTAGGGTTTGCTATACTGTAGAAGCAATTGTGGGCAAGTACAGCCAGGTTTAACATTAAAATAATTGATCTTCAAGAAACTACTTGAATTATTCTGGTATTCAGAGTAGATTTTTCTGAGTTCAAGCCTTGAGACCACAATCTTTCATGTTAATGGTCAGCATAGCACTAGAGGATGTGAATGCAAATATGGGGTGTAAAGCAGGGGAAAACTAATCTTAATGAACACTGAAATTACTTGAATACGGAATCAGAAATAGAAAACTTATGTACCAGAGAAAGTTTAAAGCAAAGACATAGGGGATCATTTCTCAATGCAGCTGGTTAAAAACCAAGAATTGTGCTACCCAATTCACATATAATTTGTTACAGATTTTAAAAGAAATCATTTAAGAATATAGAAGGAGCATACTTGCCATGTACAAAGATAATACTTGCAAACTGTGTAAAATAAGGTAGCAACGCAGATAATCGGCAATTTTAACAGATGAAAAGCTCAGCAGCAAATGTTGGTTAGGCATTAAAGCATTCATTTATCACAATTTCATTTATTTTAAAATCATTTGAAACAATTTAGATTTTACATAAATAGCTAATTTTGGAGGGGGGGGTGATGTTGGAATAGTTATCAATGAGTTTTCACTACAAAATATTCCAGTACAATAGTAAATTCTGTTTTAGCACTAAGCCTGGAGCATCAAAACATTTAAAAGGTTTATTTGTACATTTAGAATTGCATATTCAAGTGTTAGTAGTCTCAGTGATATAAAATAGCTGCTTGTGATGCATCTTAATGTTTGTAATAAGAAAAGGACGGAAAAGAAATATGATTTGCTTTTAACCCAGAATATCTGTAACACACACTCTTACACAATTTCATTCGTGTGACAAAAGAGAGTAGGGCTGAGGATGCCAGACCTGTCATCTTTCTTGTGTTCCACCCAAAGAGTTAGAAGAGAGAATCTGAAGCAGGGAGCTCATGCTAGCCATGTAAGCTCTGTATTTAGCAGCTTCCTCACTTCTGGTTTGGCCTGCCCCCCTGCAGAGCATGGAGGGCAGTGGGCTTGAGCAAAAGAATGAAATGGGGCAGAGTTAACAAACGTAATAGAAATTAGGTGACATGACATCCATACAGGACTACTCTTGGATGCAGTGATGATCGTATATTAATTTATTATTTCTTCAAATGATCAAGCTAGTTGGAGAACCACTGTCTATATCACTTTTCAAGTATTGGGTTACATCTCAATCTGTGCCTTTTAAACAATCAGTGGTTCCCAGCACTGTGTTGGTTTGTCTTCACTGACTGTACTGAGAATTAGGTGATTTTGATCATACTGTTTTCCCCCTAAAATGAAAAAAAATGAGTTTCAATTTAGTCAGATTATTACGATTTATCTTTGGATTGTACATTTCAGATGTCCTACAAGTTCCACTCCAATTTCTCTGTTTGCTCCCTTTTTCTATGATGATACTTTTGCTTCAAAAGAAATACTTCAGAAATATACTTTCACTGTATTTCATTCTTTTGATTGGCTGCCATATAAATATTTTCTGCATTTGTCTTGTTTTACAAAGGTATTTCAAAATCACGTAACACAGCGTAATATAACTCAACAGATATATTATTACAAGTGTTTAGTTATCCAGCAAATATTTTAGGTTTTAGTTGGGGCCTCCAAATTTAGAAGTCTGCTTTAGAACATAGGAATGCCATTTCTTAGTGTTAAAAGAAACTTAGTTACTACTAGGGGTGGATCAAAAGAACTACTGGAGTTGTGTGTATAGCAAATACTTTGTAGCTAATTTTAGTATACCATTTATTTGTTTATTAAATGTCCATCCCACCTACCTTCCCTCATGGAACATAAGCCTGGATATACTGGTATCTCAGGCAGTTTCCCATTGAGGCCCCAGTGTCTTCAGCTTCATCAAACTGACTTTGTAACATTTATAGATTATATAGGTAGTCCCAGGTTAAGAATGAGTTCCATTCCTAAGCCAGTCTTTAACTCGAATTTGTATGTAAATCGAAACTTGTACTTACAAACAGGCTGCCTGTTACTAAAAATGGTGGATGGTGTTCTCCTTCCTGGAGCCGATGAACTGCTGAAGCCACGCAATGTTTTCATGAACCATTGAAAACAGGCTGTATATTAAAAATGTGCAGCTTCAATGGTTCATGAAAACATTGCATGGCTTCAGCAGTTCATCGGCTCCAGGAAGGAGAACGCCGCCACCATTTTTAGTTATAGGCAGCCTGTTCGTAAATATGAGTTGTCCGTAACTCGGACATTCTTAACCTGGGGACTGCCTGTACACCCCAAACCATGGTTGAACTCATATAACCATTTGCCAGTCTTAATTATCTATGATCCGAAAATGTTTTTCTTACAAATGTTTTCTGGTTAAGAGAATTAGTGTGTAGCTCCGCTGGATGCAAGTGCATACTTTTACACCCAGGTACAAAGATAAGGCCTGTTTCTTCTTTAACTAAAAACAGGTATGTATGTATATATGTATATATGTATGTATGTATGCATGCTATCTGTCTTGTACTTTCAGGACAGATGGCAAAAGTACTTCATGGCTGAAAAACAAATAAATCCATTCCTTACATATTAAACATATGGAAGCTTTAGAAACATTTTGGTATATTTCATGGAAGCATATAGATAAAGAAAAATTGTTATCAATGCTGTTTATTAAAAATTCTCCACAAGCTTACCTGTAAAATTTTAATTGGCAAGGAGCCATTTTGGAAAGTACAAGTTGGTAAAAGTGTGAGGTATAAAATTAAAAGTCTTGGAATAGTTCCATTTATTGATCCGTTTCCTGAAATACTTGTTATACATGGCTAGTGATCTATTATTAGTATATGAAAGCTTAAAGTATTGTTATGCAGATTAGTTCTATGAAACATAACTAGTTCCTGCAATCCTATATGTAACAACCTGGGCCTAAAATCCATGAAACTATTGGGACCGACTCCTAGGTAGATGTACCTAGGGTCATGCTGTTACTGTTACCTCTTGTATCCTCCAGAGGGCACATTTATCCACATTATGAACTGCAAACTTGTATGCTAGAATAGGAATTTATGTCCTGATTAATGCTTGTCCTTTAAACTTTAAGGAGTCACTACATACCCTGTTTTTTAGATTAATAACGGAAACAGTAATGCACAAAGGGGCTTTGATACAAATAATGAATCATTACATTTACGGCTAATAGTCCTGAAAGACTTGCTAGAATGATTTTGTACTTCTACCTCTATTCCAATGTTCAGAGTTGAATCAGACTTGCTATAAGGTAAAGTTGTTCTCCTATAGGGATAGGTATTGTTTCTCAAGAGTCTTTTTCTGAGAGATGTTCATGTAAATGCTTACATGATTAACTGATTAACACTTGGTCCCTTACATTTACTTACTTGAACTTATACTCTACAAAATGAACATCTCATCACTTTGCATTAGATATAAGGGTTCAAAAGCTGCCTCTTTTCGACTGCTTCTTCATTTTAGAAAGTGCAGTTTCAGAAGAAAAAGCCTTATTATGTACAATCAAATCACAATGTCAACAAAAAGCAACAGTGCCCCTTATTTTAGAACATTCTCTTGGATTTGGAAAACACTATTTAAACCCTTCCCTTTTGTTAAGTACTGGGTATGTTTTTCCTTTGGGACCATTATGGCTTTCTTTTAGTTTTCCCACTTTGTAATTGCTGATTTTTAAAATATTACTATATTCTGTAGTTTAATTTTATTTCCATTTATTTTAATTCATAAAACAAATATTCATATTATTCATATTCATAAATAATTCAAGGTGACTGAATTATTCTAACTACTCTGCTATATATAAATTATTTAAACATTGGATTATAAATGGAGTTTTAGCATAGTTGTTACATCATCTAAAGTGAGGAACTTATTTTTGAGATTTACCATATGAAAATTCATTTTCATTAATCAAATGAAGTTCATAACTTAGCACCAAAAAGTTCTTACCTTTAATATCTAGTACTAAATGTGGTTTCATTTTGCTGTAAATCTTGCCATCTGGATTAATACTCCAGTTTTGCTTTTCCTCATTTTGCTGAAGGGCTAGACCCAGCTTTGTACCAGGGGTGATCAAATTTCCTACAATTGTTAAGCAGAAATCTTCTGCCAGCTGTGCAAGGAAATAGATAGCATCAATTAGAGCCTGGTTCACACTATCATACAAGTAATTGGTCATATGTTTGGATATGAAGTAGACATTTCTGTTTATCACTTGGAAATTTATTCATGCCAAAAAGATTTCCAGTACTGTATTTAAAGTTTTCAGCTTCATCATTACTTAAATAATTGATTTGTTACACAGGAAATCTTTCTAGATTGCTGCAAGCATTCACAGTATTTAAAAAAATAAAATTATCCAGTTACCTGGCATTCAAAATAAGGTATATTATATTTATAATTCAGTTAATATAAATTATCTTCTCACTAATACAAATTGCTAAGCATAGTTAAATTGCAAGTAAGCAATAGGCCTTAGCTTCTGTTTAAACACACACAACTTTAGAGCTACTATAATAATGCCTATTCTATCTCCAAAAATTTTTGCTTTTTTTTCAGCCTAGTTGCCTCTTTTAATAGGAAATTCCATGAGGTTGTGTTTCAACACTAAGGAATGGCCTCTTCCCAATTTTGCTAAGGACTAATTGCAAGAATTCCAGCAAGAATGTGCTCAAATGTTCAGAAATCAAAGCCATGTAACAATTGTTACTAAATATCAGAAGGGAAAATACTGAAAACCCCTTTATGTTGTTTTAAGTGGGACATTAAAATCAATGCCTTCACTTTTTCAGTCTGTTGTAACCCACAGCTCCTGATCTGTCCATGTTCAAACATGCTCTTGAAAAGGAGGAACCCATTCTGCTCTGAGACAGGTTCACAGGGTGATAACCAATATAGTTGAGAAATCTCTCCCTTTGGAAGAATGCTTTGGGAGGTGTTACACAACTGTAAACAAGAGAGCAATACATAGCTTGTCATTTGGCTATTTCACTGCATTTGTTGTTAAAGCATCTGTACACCATTAAACATGAAGATTGTAGAAGGCTGCAACTCAATTTCTAAATCAATTGCTCAGATTTAACTGACAATTAAATTGAAAACCTTGATGTATGATGGAAGTTTGTAATTTGATTCAAGAATTGCAAACTGTGTTCTGAAGAACTGGGAATCAAGAAGTGCAACTGGTTTCGGCCTCTAACCATAAATAACTATATAAATAAATTAGTAACTGCACATTATTTATAGTCTCAAACGCTGTTTTTACAATTTAACAGACAATTCTGTGTTTCACTGTTAATAGCTATGGGTCAAATTTGCCTTTCTGAAAGGCTCAGAATCCTAATCAAGTTAGCCAGACAAGACAAAATAAATAATTAAATAGTATCCTCTACCTTAACTCATATTTTTCAATCATCTTGCTACTACTTGAAGACAGATGCTCAAGAAATAGAGCTATGAATCTAAAGTTCAACTGCTAACTAATGTAAACAAATACATTAATGAAGGGGGAAACATACAGTCCATTTTTTTTTGTTTTTAATTTCAAGAATTGTTATGGAACCACATAACCAGAATAACATCTTATTTTTTAAAAAAACATGAGACTAGTAGATTGGGCATCAGCACCCAAACCTATTGAGACAGCCACCAAGGTCCTCTGGTCATGACTGAGTCTTCTGGGATAATTACTTGGCCATTGCCGAGCCCCACAGGGCACTGCCTCCAAACCAGCTGCTGCTTTTCATCTCCTTCCCTATTTGCTTACCCAGCAGATAACAGTTTTAGAGGGAACCAACCCAGCTACTGCCAACTTAGCCTCTCCAAATGCAATACTGCTGGATAAGCATATCTAGAAGGAGGGGTAATTGGCAGTAATGGCATGTAATGCAGGTTGAGTTTTTAGCTTGGTAAAGGAGAGGCATCTGCTGGAGGCACTGGCCTAGTGAATCATGGTGCTAGCCCTAATTAATAAGCAGAAGACACTTAACTGTTATGAAAACAAATGACAGAAATAGCTGAAGAATAACAAAAAGGAACTTGTTGGTCACAAACTACTAAATAAATAAACAAAAAGAGAAACAGGGTGGACTCCTTTCAATTACTTCTTTTTTTTTTTCCTGTGGGAAGCAATACCTGTTTTCTGTTTGTCTTATGGAAAGTATATTAAATATGCTGAATTGTATTCCATGGCAAGAAATGTTTCATACAGAACCTTACCCTACACTTGATGAATCCATCTTGATAAACCCAGACCTGCTCTTCAGATTCATTGTCTTCCATAGCTTGTATCCTCAGAAGATTCAAGTCATCAATATTCCCATCAGCTGACATGAACTTTCCCGACTCTTTGTTTCTGAGTCTGAAGTACACTTGTTTCTGTAACATAACTAGTGCTGTTTAACCATAATAAAAATACCTTCAAGGTTTAGCATTCTCCCTTTTCTTTTAAACTAATGATAGTATTACTGAAGGAAATGTAACTAAAATATATGTGCACATTTGTACCTACATTATGAATATTAATTTTACTAGACATTTTTGTTTTATTTCTTATTAAGAAATAACATGCAGATTAACAGCACATATTCCTTATACGTGACTGATAATATATGCATTGAAAGCATGACTTTTCCTACCTAGATTTGATACCTAAGTAACTTTTATGAAGCAGACTTTCATGTTAAATATTTAGGTTTTTCATAAGGAAGTAAAATGAAACCTATTAAATAGTTGAGACAATTTAAGTAAATAATCATGCCTCTTACATTTTTGGAGCAAGAAAGTATGAATTTTGCAAAAGAGAAGAAACATGGCATGATGTCTCAAAAGTACTACCCAAAATTGGAGAACTAAACAAATCTTTAAGGGATTAAGATTTGCTTAATCTTAATTAAATGATTAAGTCATTTGCTATTTTTTATTAGAAAAAATTACTGGGAGCAAGAAATGTGTGATTACAGCATTCAATATAAATATTAAAAGATACTTCTAAAACCTCAAAATAAGAAGTGGAATAATATTCATGGTCATAGACTCACTGGTGACTTTATACAATGCTTACATGTGAAAGGCACCTATAGTATGCTTTTTGATTCAGAGATAGAATTTTGAACCAGACTGAATGGTAGAATGAAAACCACCATTTTAAAGTTCCACATACCATAGACCTTTCTGCAGCTCATCTATATTCATAGAAGATAAAATCACATGATTTGTATCATATGATTCAAATGGTATTCAGGTAGAATATTAAGACAAAGAGACTGAATACTGGGAGATAAGTTGAATGAAGTAGTTCAGATAGAATGATAAAGACTTCATAACAAGCTTTGATATCCCAGAGTGGGCTGTAGTCTCTTACCTGTAGTAAAGGTCTTAGAGAACCAATTTTGTGGTAGCCACTTGCCTCCTGCCAGTTTGGTATTTTTTTAGGCGTTAGTAAAATCTGACGTCCTTTATAATTATGATGTTCATAAATAATCCATCTGAAACAAACTATATTTTACTAACAATATCCATAAAATAATGCTTTCGCTTAAGAAAAATGCTCCTTTAAAAAGGTTCATAATAGCATGAAGCTTCATAGTTATCCATTAGATTTTGGAATCAATATCAAGTATATTATTATACTTGACAGTATATATCACATGACATTCCATGAGAGTTGTTCCAAGGTCTGCGCTGGATATTTTATGTCTATTTTGCATTAAATAATGGCTTCATGTGTTTGAATCTAACAAAGCCAATATACCAACTAATATTTAATGGGCTCATAGAAAAGAAGGTGGTGTCACCAAGAAACAGGAAACTGTCTTTGTTCTAGCCTCTCTCATTTGTACAGTAACATGCTTTTATACTGATTCATGACATTAATTTCCAGAGAATCTGTAGGAGCAGACATTAACACCTAAATGACTATTATGCCTGAATCCTTGAAGCATGGTTTAAGACTTGAAATTGGCTTGAAAATCAACCCATTTATCAAGAATGAGTTACATCTAATGTTGGGTGAACAGACTTTCCTCCTGCAGTCTCTGATCCCCCAAATTAGTTATGCAGACTTTCTGAAGTTCTCTGGAATAGATTTGGAGAATGTTTAAAGAAGTCTATTGACCTTTTTCTGTTCTACCAACTGAAGGAGTTTAATGGAGATGGTTTCTATTCTGGAACTGAACATGCTACAGTGTGTCCCGTCTCTCCAAGTTACATTTGCAAGATGAAGCAAATGCTTGCTAATTTCTCCCTACACGCAGATTAAGGGAGCAAGATGTAGACATGTGCACTGTCTTTTTCTTTAAAAAAGCATTCAAAATACAAAGAAACTATGCTTAGCTGTTTTTAAAAAATGGCACAACCCGCACAGTGGACAGTGGGACATAATATCTATCTTTAGCAAATCCCTGGCAAGAATCAGATCAATTGTGTGAACCTAAGGATTACTTTTCTGACATTATATTAGAAACACCAAACACAATTCTACCATTTTCTGTAATATAAACATCTAAGAAAAAGTTCTTTTGGTCTTAGTTCCTTAGGTAAATACAAAAACTTTTTGTCTGTGCCTAGCTTGACAAAAAGACAGGTATATATATTTTCATAGACAAGAGAAACGTTACATTAAAGCATGCATTACAGGAAATCCTATTTAAATTCCACAAATAATAAATGCTCAAGTTCAAACAGTAACTTACATGCCACCATGGACTTCTATTGAAGCAATATGCGGATTGTAGCCAAGAAGCTGGAGATTAACCATTTCTGTAGTAAATTTCAATTTCTTTCCTCTGAAGTTTTCTTTTTCAAAAAGGGTTATGACTGGCTCAGAAAGCTCCTGTTTTTAAAAAGGAAGGTCTTAAGTTATTGTTTTGATAGCAGGGAATTATAGTAATAATATTCTAGATAGATAAAGTGATATACATGAAATACTATGGGCTACTTCCATTTTTTTTTCTGATCTGAAAAAATACATTTTGGGAGTTGTTCAGTCCCCAGGAATAAGTCTTGACATCTCAACAGGCTTTAAGTCCCCTAATTAATTTATTTAAGTAAAACATTTAGCTTTTCAAATTAATTGCATCACACAAAACTGTCTAGATGGTAAAGTCTAGAATAAAGGACTTTGTTCACTGAAAAGGTATTCCGGGTGTGGAAGGAAAACAAGGAGGAGAAGCAAGGTGATGACTTACAACCACACCTTCCATTCTTGGCTGACACTTTCATGAGTCAGCAATAGCTGGCTTTGCAGAATTCCCTTGCAAACAGGCTTATTGGCAATTGGAATATTATAGTCCTTTACTGCTAGTTCCACAATATTAGAGTTCCAAAAGACCTTTTTTCTCTGAATAAGAATTACTAATAAAACCATCCAATTCTCCAAATGATATAGACCAGCCTTCTACAAGCAGGTACTCTCCAGATTTGTTGTACTTGGTGATTCTTGGTGGACTTTAGTGATTCATTTCCTTCATTTGCAAGGAGCCAATTTTATGTATTATACAACTGGCTTTCTGCAGCAAGTATCTGCTGCCCTGAACCATATAAAATAGATTTTTTTTTCATTATGTTCATTTACATTTGTGTATAAATAGTTTTACTCTGCTTTCTGTTTTAATAATCACAGATAGGAATGGGAATAAAGTAGCTTTACTCTCTCTACATATCCCTTTAATTCTATAATAAACACCAGATGCATTGTTTGGTGAAAAATCATTTTTATGCCTGAACAACTGTACTGAAACAGATAAAATAATTTAGCAACAGGAGCACCTTTAAGTGCAAGTTCAAGCTACCCTAACGCTAAAACTAAGTCTTTGCTTTGGGGTGGAATTTATTGTTGACAAATGGGTACAATTCTTTTCAAATGCAAAACAGACTTGTTTGGATTCTTCAGGGACAAATTAATGCACTTTTCAAGTGGCACTTTCAGTAGGATTATCTTCTAGAGGTGGCTTAAATGTTCATCTAAGAAAAACTAGGGGTGTAAACATGTTGAAATTCCAGCCATGTTTATCCTGGCAGTTAATACCCACATAATGATCTTTCTCTCCCAACTTTGTAGAACCTCTTTATTTTCCTTTCCTGTATTATTCCAGGCATTCAGGTAACTTACTTACTTACTTACTTATTTATTTATTTATTCGGCTTGTATCCCGCCCATCTCCCCCACGGGTGACTCTGGGCGGCTCAGATATTGTAATCAAGAAAACATTATGGCACTATGCAGTTCAATTTAGTGATGTCTTCTGTACTGTCAAGGTAACTTGACAATGCTGCAGTCTTCTCATATTGTGCTAGATAATAAATCAGTCAACTATGCTGCAACGTGAGGGTATCTTTTGCTCCATTTCATCTCATCCCACTAGGAAAGCTTTGCCCCGTATGTGTGTGTGCATATATAGAGATATAGGTATATGAATGCCTCCAGCCTGATCACACAAAGCTGGAAGTTCAGTTTCTATTTCTGTACTCAAAGAGGACTTAGTAGAAAAGGACCTTCTCTTCTCTACTGACCTCACTGCACACTTTCACTTGAAGCTCTTTTCTTCTAATTCAACTCTAGTACTAAGAGTTGGTCTAGGGTGAAAATTACTTCAAGTAATTGAGCACAATGAGATACTTTTTTGTTTTACATTTTTATTTATTTGTTTTTATTTTACACTATTTATAAGCCACATCATCCCAAAGGATTCTGGGAGGCATATATTAAAAACCAGACCAGGTTTTAGTCACAAAGTCAACTCTGAAAAAGAAGACTGGGTTATAAAACAATTAACTCTATTTTTTAAATTGCTTTGACTGAGTGATAGAATAACTTTCTAAATAAATTAACAATCTCACTCTGTAATATTTAAAAGTACCCAGAATCAGAGACATTGGTCTGCACTAAAAAGAAGTTATTATTTAGGATTATAACTTACATGTTTTCCCTCCTATGCCCCACATAAACCATTTAGAATATATTTTGAAGCTTTACCCTTTTCTAATCTACTTGGCTATAAAGCTCCTTTTTTAAAACTTACAACATTTACAACTTGTAAAGACTTCAAGCATGTTTGGGGTAGGCAACCCATTGCAGATAGATCAGGATAGGCTCCTTCTTCTAATACATACTGATTCCCAGAGAAATTTTCCTTATCATATGCAATCCAACTACAAGAAAAAAGGAAAGTAAGAATGTCAGATCGATTTTAAATAATTTCAAGATTGAAAAATTGCTGACAAGACTGCTGGGCCAAATGCAGCAACTACTTGGCATTTCTATTCATTATTTATATTATATTCATTGTTTCCTTGGTGAAGTCTAGAGACAGAAATTATATTTTTAAGAACACCAATATGAAATAGTACAATTTACAAAATCTTGAACCATTTTCCTTCATGTACTTAATTCAAAGAGAATGCAGATGTAATTATTTCTCTTACATCTAAAATGTAAGAGAAATAATTCAAACAACTTGTTTTCAGGGCTGGGCAATGCTTTGGATCTGGTGGAAGAAATGAGATCTGGAGCACCTTAAAAGAACTGCACTCTTTCTTGGAATCCTGAGAAAAGTAGATGGTTTAAAGTGTTTCTGACAGGTCCTCTGAATCACATTTTTCCCTTCAAATACAAAGCACAACAAAGGCTTATTTATTCTTATGGAAAACAATGTAAATTAAAACATATTTCACTGTACTTTTGGACACATCCCTCTGTCATTCATCTTAGGTAAATGTTAACTTTTTAAAAACAAAAAATATAGGAAACTCAGCATAGTTTTAGTTGTACATAAACACCCACTGGCCTGAAGTGGTTTCATGTGTCAGCATCAAAGTATGTATCCATCCAGCCCATTCACTGAGTCTAGATGACCTCCCTTTGTGCCTCTTTCAGAAATTCACTTTCGTAATAGCTTGTTGACCAGAATACATCAAAATAACTTTTCACTCACCTGCCAGATAATACCTTTGAAGATTTAACAGGAAATACCTCAATTTGAGAAACATCTTTCTCAAATATTTGACTGCTGCCTTGGAACTCTGGTTCTGAAAATAACTGGACCTTTAAAGATAACGCAGATAATATAGATTAACAATACATCCGGGCATAATCATTCTTGTCTCTCTTAATACAAATAAGTTTCAGGTATCTTTTTTTGCTGAAAAAAGATTCTACTACCCGGATTATGTTTACGCTCTGCAAACTCTGCCAGCAACTCTCCCCACATCTCAATTCTTCGCTTTTCTTATGTCACTATACTGTACTTCTGATTCAGTGTCCATTCTATATTGGCTATGCAAAATATTTGGTTATTTTACCTTAAATTTTCCCATACGATCATTGATGATATCCTAAAAAATATGGAGAACAAAGAATAATAAACAGAAATGATACCAGAAAAAATTATAATAATTAGTGAATGAGGAAAAACATTTTAAAAATTTGTTTTTTTTTTTTAAAAAGAAGGAATCTTCTTACCAAACGTATGGGTTGAACTGAAGATATTTTACTACTCTTTGCTCCCCAAGCCTCATAGTTGGGGTACATTCCTTTATCAAGAATATACTGTTCTCCTGTAAAGTCAGCGTTTTCATAAGCCACCCACCTGAAAAATGTCAATTATATTTTACTAGGATTTTAGTGGAACTTTACATTGTAAACTTTTAATATTACATGCTTGTAAATGCCAATATCATTGCCCAATTTAACAACCTAAGGATAGAAAAAGTCGATAAAGGAACAGTATGATATACTTGTATACCTAGGTTTTCTGAGGGGACATGGTTTGCCTCTGGACATAATTTTCTTCAGTCCAATTAACAAATAACTCAGATTAAAAAAAGGACTGAATGCCTACTTCCATGCAGGACTTTTAGGAAACTGCTTTGTTTGTACTCTGCCACTTGTACATATACTTTAGGAAACCTTTATACTTTTTCCTAGAGTTATTCAATTTGAGGATGCAATCCTATTCTCCTCCCCCTCCCCCTGTTGAACTTAATTCAGTTTCAGGATTGAAATGTCAGTAATGAAGTTAAAGCTATTTTTCATTGTATACATATGAAATAATATATATGTTCCTTTAGCAAAGTTTTCCTATGTTGAACACCAATCCCCCGCCTCCCAATTCTCCAAGTTTTACCTCAACATATTCATACACATGAGCTATGTAAAAGGGATGAAGAAAATGGCATACATCATGACTGTTATGTGTTTTGGCCACTTCTGTTTCATATTTTATGTTTACCCTTCTGATTCTTGTTTAACTACTCGGGTAATTAGTTGGGCAACATTCATTCCTATAGGTACACCCAAATATACCTGTAAATTGTTTGACTAAACTGACAAGGTATGAACAACATGTTCACTAAGTCCAATGAGGCATGTTTGCACTTGAACCTGAACTCAAAGTTTTGAAAACAGTTCAGGCATGGCTGGTTCTCAAACATATCAAAGCTTTTCATTCTACAAACATCAAGCTACTCCTATTATATTAATTCATGATGGAAAACATTAATGTGGTTTTATACAGAGAATCTAAATAATGAATAATGATTTCTTCATTTTGCAGTAAGACTATCATGAAAATGTATTGCATGATTTTTGCCAACTAGAATTTTCCTTTCTGTTAGTATTACATGCAACTCCCTTAGTTTGTGTTGTCTGAACATCAACAAGTATTGTATCCTGCTTGCTGAACTGCTATTGAAGCAGAAAAAACATCTTGAGCATGCCTTAAATTGTTCACATACTAGGTATTGTTTGAAATATGATCCTCACAGGATGATGAAGGAGGAAGCAGAAACAAAAGATGACACTGATATTAAAAAATGCAATGGAAAGAGAAACTAAATTCCTGAGTTCTGGCATTCTCCTCTCCTCTTGGCATGCTGATTTATTATCTTGGCTTGTTTAACAACATTAAAGAATAGTTTCTACTCTGGACATAGCAGTGAATTATGCCAACACACTCAGGATCTCACAGTGAAGCTGATTTGCAAAGAGATATCCCTGTCTGACCAGAGAGGGCTTAGTCTACTAAGTAAGATAAATACTGCTTATATGGTAATTTTAATTATGGTCCACTTTAGCTCCTTATAAAATTCCAGTGAGTTATTTCTATATTGAATTATAGAACTTTAATAGTTTATATACAGCGAAAAAAAAGAAAATACGAAGAAGCTAGAATAGCACTTTCTTCAAATTATCATTGACTGGTCCCTTCCTTACACTTCAGTTTCTGTTTATACCTAAAAGAATAGAGGCACCTTTGCACTTAGAATAACCTATTTGTTGTTTAAATTATGTTGGTTTTGATGGGATTTGGGCAGCCTAATTTTTTTTTTTAATCATAGTCAGTTACCCAAAAGTGAGTTGCACTGAAATCAATAATAATTCCAACATCAACCTATGATCAATAGTGTATAAACTTTTAAAGGAAAAGTTGGGGAAGAACCAGAAAGTTCTGAGTTGGGATGGAACACCACAAAAATAGTTGTCAGTAATGAATACAAGTTCTCCTCTTGCTTTGATTTCATTCATGGAAACTCAGGGTAGAAGACTAATCTACATGACGAAAACTCTTTCTGCATTAATCGCCACTCCTGGAACAGGACAAGGACATTTGTTTATATTGCCAAGCTCTTCAACTTGAAAGTGTTTTGCCATAGTTGCCAAACTATGACAAATGTATTCCTGGAGGGAATTAAATATTTATATTTAATAAGCAGATGTAAAGTGACAAAACAATGCACTACACCTTTTGTCTCTGAAAGGAAGAAAGCAATAAGTGGATTTATAACCTATTATACAAATGTAATTCCAAGAATGTATCTTACATGAGGAATTTCAGAGCACTGAAAGTTTTTTATTTAGGGCCATGGATCAATAATATATTAATCGAGCGGTTATTCCAAAAATCTGGGAACATTAATTGGTTTCAAACTGAATATGAGCCAACAGTGTGATCTGGCTGTAAAAAAGGCAAACCAGTTGTAGCCTGCATTACAAGATGTATAGCTTTCAAATCATGGGAACTAATAATTCTAATAATCCCAGTCTATTCTCCATAAGTGAGATCTTGCCTCAATTTCTGTGCTGAGTTCTGGACACCACATTTTAAGAAGGCTTCAGAGAAATTAGAGATTGAAATAAGGGTAATAATGGAAAATATCATGGGACTAGAAACTAAGAACAGAGGTTAAGAGAGCTGGGCATATTTGTCTTGAGGAAAATGCCTGGGAAGGGAATATGATAGTGCAGTTCCAATCAGTTGAAAGGATGTCATATAGACCTATTTTTTCTTGCTGCAGAGCACAGAACAAGGAAGAATGAATTTAAGTTACAGGGAAGCAGATTCTAACTAAATGTTAGAAAAAAACATCTTAACACTAAGAGCAGTTCAGCAGTGGTACAAACAACCAATGGACAGAGATGTTGTGGACTTCCCTTCGCTGGATTTATTCAAGTGGAAGCTAGAGCACCATCTATCTGAGAAGCTTTAATTTGGATTTCTGCACTGATCAGACAGTTGGACTCAGTTGCCTTAATGATCTCTTTCAACTCTGTGAGCCTATGATTCTAGTTTAGTCTGCCATCATCTTCCTGATAACATTTAAAATTCACCTAAGAAATTGCACGGTTTTTTAAAAAACAGTATCTTTTTCATAAGGGAATTATTTTTTCTTTGGCATTTTAATATGAAGAGAGTTTTGACTCAAACCATTAATGATTATGTCTGATGCCCTTTTATTTATTCCCCCATGCCAAAATTCACCATTAAATTTAAAATGAAACTTAACATCTTTCTTACACTCCACTAATCACATTTATGGATTGTGTCCTTAGTCCATAGCCAGTATCCTTGAAATTGGGAATAATTCCTAATACGTTTATACTGGAACTTTTAGTCCCAAAGTCTTTTTCAGTGTACATTATCATGTGAGGGTGCATCAAATCCTGAAGAAAGAAAAATCAAAAGAAGACAATCAGAGAAATGAAGGAAAAAACTAACCGTTTACAATATAAGAACATTTTTCCTCTTGAACATATTATTGTTGCCTTGCATTTAGAAGTGATAGGTATGGGACAGTGTGGACGAGAAACCTACAGCAAGAGGCACCCCTGAAGTATACAGGAAAATTGGAGAGTTAAAAAGAAAAAAAGAAAAGAAAAGAAGGAATGCCCTAGCACTCTCTTTCTCATTGGAAATTGCCTTCACTCTTTATGGGTACTAGGAATATCTGGCTTTGGAGGTATTCAGCAGACTAACCACTTGACCAAAAAATCTCCTCTAAAGGAGATTCCTTAAACCAGCCCCCACCCAACTCAGTGCCCTCCAGAAACTTTGGAACTACAGTCCCTCAAACTCTTAGCAGGACCAGTAGCCAACATAGCTGGAGAGCAGCAGATTGGAAACAACTGCTCTCAATTGTTAATGGCACATTTCCTCTGAAATCCATCTTGATGCCCCAAAGTCTGTGAGAACAAAGTTGCCTTGCAGTTAAAAGGATTGCAATGAGAGGGCAACAAGAGCCAACCATACCAATTAGTGACACTACATAATCCCACTGGAGTTGTTCTGGCTTTCAACAATTTGCTGATGGATACGGCCCAGATTTAATGGAAATAAATACAAGGAAAGGGGATAAGCCTCCACTTCCCTATTTAGTAAAAGGGGGAAAAAAGCTGTTTGATTCTGGTGCCAGGATGTGTTTTCACACATCAAGCAGGAGGAGCAAGGGAGGCTCTGCATGGCTCTTCCTTCTCACCTTCTCCTGACTTCAAATTAGCTTCAACCCGATTGATTTTCACCTCTGCCATCTTAGCAATCTTCTATTTTGTTTTTCTGTTTCCAGAAAATACAGAAAGCTTAAATTGCTATCATTATCAATCCTCCTCTTTCTTACCTCCCTTTTCCTATAGAAGACAAATATACAGCTGTTCCCTGAACTGGACACTGCATCTGTCTTGTAGAGCCTGGCACTTCATCAGAATCATGGACAGCCAAGCAACAGTTCCCAGATAAGCAGGCAATGGAACAAATCCTGCACATACCTCTAGGATATCACAGGGGTGAGGCTCAGGAAGATATGGGCCTACAGTTCACATCATCCCAGGAAACAAGACTTTTAGCAATGATATTTGGGAGCGATAGCCCAATGGAACAGGATGGAACCAGGTAGGGAAAGGATACTGCATTGTTTATCAGTTTTATACTTTCAGAAACAGATTCAAATACACATTTTCATCCCCAACTAGGTACACAATTTAACAGAAATGAATCATCCAGCTGGTTCATGATCCAGCAAATCTCAATCTCAATCTCTCTCACACACACACACACTTTTCCATTTTATCTTTATTGAACTGGGCAAAGAAGCATGAGTGGGATGTGAAGGAGAACAAAAGGAAGGAAAAAATGCCCTGCAAACAATGAAAAAGACATATTGCATTTCTTTAGGTTCATGCCAGGATTATATATTCCTAAACTTACCCCTAGAACAGGCCGTAGTGATTGCAGCTGTTCATCATAACCACCCCAATCCATCCAGTCCCGGTATTCCCCTTCTTCCAGTAAATACTGATGCCCTTCAAACTCCGGCTTCTCATAAGCAACCCAGCTACAAACAGTGAACAAAAATTGAAAACTCAAAAACAAGCATGAGTGTTAAAACGTCATCTAAAATGTTAATAGGACCAAAAATGGAGCATAAAATAAATTGTACTAACATTTTAAATTAAAGAAGAGGAGACACAGCATCTCATGGCAAACTTTTAACTATATTTAGATCACCATTTGTAATCAATGGCATATTGTCTAACATTACTTAGTTTTAGCTAAATTTTAAATCAGATTGGTAGGAAAAAATAACAATGGATTCATAAAGCTTCTAAAAATCAACCAATATGTTTTAACAATAGCAGTATCTACTGTATGGCATTTATGCTTACTTAACAGTAATAATAATTCATTTTATTTGAACATATTTTGAGTACCCCTAGGCCTGTACTTTTGCCATAATATTAACATAATTTTCAGAAAAATTGTTATCAATGTTTCTATAGTATTACTGTATTAAGAAAATAATTGGAATGTGAACAATTTTTATTATTACAAATGCTTCACAGACTTTTGTCCAGGAGGCCAAATACTTACCTGTATTTTAATTCCTTTAGCTGTTATAGTATCTCCAAATCTGAGGGAGATGGGTGGCATACACATTTAATAAATAAATAAATAGATACATCTTCAAGTTTGATAACTAATATGACATTACTGTTTCCACAACAGTCATGAGTAAAGTCATGGGGGTATTAAAACACTGTTTGCTTAATCTGTACTTTAGGTTGTAATTACTACCTCCAGAAAGGAGTGAGGTGATGGGGAGAAAGTTTCAATTTCCTAAATTCTCCTGCATTTTAGGAAGCTTAGGAAGTTTTAAAGATATCACAGCTTTTCTAAATACTTATGCCTTTTAACTTAAGATATAAATATTTTGATGCTGGTTCACTAATTTATGGATTGGATCCCATGTAGTTATATTGACTTGAGATATAACCATCTTAAATCTCATTAAATCAGTGGGCCTACCTTAAGTATTATTAAATCTGGATCCAACTATACAGTATATGTATCCACTGTTCCTGAAATGTGACAGATGGTATGTCTTTGCTTTGGGCTGTATATAGATGTTGTAGGGATTCTGACCTAATTATGACCTTTTATAAAGGTACATGCTATGAATATGTCCATCTACCACCTTCCTAAATTATCTATTTGTAACATTTATATCCCACCTTTCCTTCAGGAGCTCAGGTGATGTACACAGCACTCACTCCTCCATTTTTTCTACACAATCTTGTGAGGTAGGTTGGGTTAAGAGAGAATAACTGGCCCAACACCTTAACCACTACCCCATGTTAACTCTCAATGCCATTTTCCCAGCCTCCACATTCCAGTAGCTATAAGATGAGATATTATCATTTTCTCCTTATACTTACATTCCTCCCTTCACTTTTATGGATCCTATTGAAGTAAGTAGCCCATTGTCCGACTCTTTAGGTTCTTCAGTTTGATCTCCTTCCTCAGCAAGAGCTATTAATTCTGAATCCAATTCTATATGTTTTCCTTCAAAAAATGGCTTTTCATAAACAATTACCTTTAGCAAAATAGAGGCAAAGCTTACAATTAGAATTTTGTTTTTTATAAAATCTCAAAATGCTTTCACATACATTATGGCAGAATTCCTCTGAAGAACCTTGTGAGCAGCAGCCAGTATTATTATTTCAGATTCAGAACTGATAACAAAAAGATAAGCAGCGTGATATAAGACAATCAAGTTTATTCATTAACTGACATAACATTTAAATCTACACCTCACCCATAACTCTTCTCTTCAGTCACCAGAAGCTAATCTGAATATATGATTTAGCAACAAAGTCAGAGATCTGAATCCATCTGTCTCCATCTGCTAAAGAAAGACTTCCACCAGAGGAACAAATATCTCTTTCTTTTATACCGGCACCTTCAAATCTTTTCCAGAGTGTCAGATGAGCAAAAATTTTAACTTTGCACCTGAAGATACAGATTTGGAGGCACTATCTAAGGGTATCTGGGAAAGCATAATCTGTCAGGATATAAATAAATAAAGTAGATAATCAGCAGCACAAATGACTGATCATTAATTTAAATATAATGATTCACATTCAGTAAACAAGACATTTATATAATTATTTTACCTTTCGGCTTTTAGGATATTCAACTTTGCGTCCACCCTACAAAAATTGATGGAAGAAAATATTACTGGAATGTTATGTAACTCAGATCCTTTTAAGCTACCAGAATAATTCAAGAACTAACCTCATTTTCTAATCTCCCAATAGAAAATCTATTGATAAAAATGATCCAGTAAAGGAATCTGAATTACACATATACATATTTACTACATTTAATGAGAGCTCAAATAAAAACCTGATAAAATGTCTGAGCTGCCACCCTCCAACGGAAGAAATGTTTTTGATCCTATTATATTTTTACAAAATTTAAAATTTCACAAACTGTGTTTATTTTGAACTTCAGAAAAAGGACTTAGGAATCAATCAAGCAAAATCTATCCTATCATTGTTACAGGCTTTCATATATACGTATCTTGTATACTGACTTAACTATCTCACCATTTTCAAGGGCCTCAGAGACCTAATATATGCCTCTTTCTTCTCCCAGAATGACAGATTAGGATATTCTCCTGGTTCCAACATTAAAGGAATTCCCTGGAATCCAGGTTCTTCATAAAGTAGCCATCTACAAATGGAAAACAGAATGATGTTTATAGGAAAATTCTAATTCAAAAAAGTCCAGAGAATATATGAAACTAGGAATGTCTCCTCTAGCCATTGTCTAGATGGGAGGTCAGTTGGATAGAAATTCAAAGGTGTTTACCTATCAGTGGAACAAACACTGTTTATTAAAATATTTATAGCCCACATATTATCCAGAGGATCTTGTGCTATTATATATTAATAAAACCAAATAAAATGAACTTAAATTTAAATCATACAATTTAAATACATACTGACATTTAAAGGACAAAAAGTATGGTCAGTTTGTAGACATTAAGGCTTAAATGTGAGAGAAAAAGGCTAGACATCACCAGTAAATGCTTTTGTTATGTTATTATACAAAATTATTTAATAGTAAATGTTTTCAGCCCAACTAGGTGATAGCATCTAGCCAAGCTTGACTGATCGCAGAAAGCCGGGTTAATACTTGAATGGGAGGCTACCAGGAAATCCAAGGGCTGTAGTCTAGACTGAAAAGTTCAGAAAAAAAAATTGGAAGAAGACAACAACAAACCACTTATGTGTTATTGCTAAGAAAACTACAGAAACTGTTCCTGAGGTCAAGCTCATGTTGAAGGAGAGGTTATATTTAGTTAAAGGTTTTTAAAGTGTCAGATCGGTCTCAGTGAGCAATTGAAACGGATACAAATACTTTGCCAAGGTACAGTCAGGTCCAGAAATATTGGGACATCGACACAATTCTAACATCTTTGGCTCTATACACCACCACAATGGATTTGGAATGAAACAAACACAATGTGCATTAACTGCAGACTGTCAGCTTTAATTTGAGGGTATGTACATCCAACTCAGGTGAACGGTGTAGGAATTACAACAGTTTGCATATGTGCCTCCCACTTGTTAAGGGACCAAAAGTAATGGGACAATTGGCTTCTCAGCTGTTCCATGGCCAGGTGTGTGATATCCCCTCAGTACCCCAATTACAATGTGCAGATAAAAGGCCCAGAGTTCATTTCAAGTGTGCTATGTGCATTTGGAATCTGTTGCTGTCAACTCTCAAGATGAGATCCAAAGAGCTGTCACTATCAGTGAAGCAAGCCATCATTAGGCTGAAGAAACAAAACAAACCCATCAGAGAGATAGCAAGAACATTAGGCGTGGCCAAAACAACTGTTTGGAACATTCTCAAAAAGAAGGAATGCACCGGTGAGCTCAGCAACACCAAAAGACCTGGGAGACAACGGAAAACAACTGTGGTGGATGACCGAAGAATTTGTTCCCTGGTGAAGAAAACACCCTTCACAACAGTTGGCCAGATCAAGAACACTCTCCAGGAGGTAGGTATATGTGTGTCAAAGTCAACAATCAAAAGAAGACTTCACCAGAGTGAATACAGAGGGTTCACCACAAGATGTAAACCATTGGTGAGCCTCAAAAACAGGAAGGCCAGATTAGAGTTTGCCAAACGACATCTAAATAAGCCTTCACAGTTCTAGAACAACATCCTATGGACAGATGAGACCAAGATCAACTTGTACCAGAGTGATGGGAAGAGAAGAGTATGGAGAAGGAAAGGAACTGCTCATGATCCTAAGCATACCACCTCATCAGTGAAGCATGGTGATGGTAGTGTCATGGCGTGGGCATGTATGGCTGCCAATGGAACTGGTTCTCTTGTATTTATTGATGATGTGACTGCTGACAAAAGCAGCAGGATGAATTCTGCAGTGTTTTGGGCAATATTATCTGCTCACATTCAGCCAAATGCTGTAGAACTCATTGGACGGCGCTTCACAGTACAGATGGACAATGACCCAAAGCATACTGCAAAAGCAACCAAAGAGTTTTTGAAGGGACAGAAGTGGAATGTTATGCAATGGCCAAGTCAATCACCTGACCTGAATCCCACTGAGCATGCATTTCACTTGCTGAAGACAAAACTGAAGGGAAAATGCCCCAAGAACAAGCAGGAACTGAAGATAGTTGCAGTAGAGGCCTGGCAGAGCATCACCAGGGATGAAACCCAGCGTCTGGTGATGTCTATGTGTTCCAGGCTTCAGGCTGTGATTGACTGCAATGGATTTGCAACCAAGTATTAAAAAGGGAAAGTTTGATGTATGATTATTATTCTGTCCCATTACTTTTGGTCCCTTAACAAGTGGGAGGCACATATGCAAACTGTTGTAATTCCTACACCGTTCACCTGAGTTGGATGTACATACCCTCAAATTAAAGCTGACAGTCTGCAGTTAACGCACATTGTGTTTGTTTCATTCCAAATCCATTGTGGTGGTGTATAGAGCCAAAGATGTTAGAATTGTGTCGATGTCCCAATATTTCTGGACCTGACTGTATGTACAGTACGTAACTTCATTCATATCCACACCTACCGGAAGCATTCCCAGTATACCCAATAACTCTATGATTCATATTCATAAATGCACTTTGGAGGACGATGAAACCTGATTTTGTTTTTTTATACTGCCACTGCAAAAGCTAATACTAGAATTAGAATCAATTATTGTATAATTAAACATTACACATCTGTCTTGTCTGAGAATTCAACAGTGAATAATCTTTGTTGTCTCTGTCAGACAATTTTGAAAAATATTGGTGATGTACAGCTCTTTGCATAATGAGAATGTATACAACATAAGACTCAATACAGCAACAGAATCTCATTTCAGTTTTTCCTATACATATTTTAGTTTATCAGATTTATATTCTACAGTATCCTTCTTTCAACGTGGCATAAGACCTGCTACTGTTGTACTTCTAAATATTTCCTGTCTGCACAAATTGCCCTATACAATTTTAATTTTCCTGTCTATACCCATACCCTTTATATTGAATTCTCAATAATTCTGAGCATGTTTCAACTTATCACATGTACTCAGCAATTACACAGGATGCTAGAACTATTTATCTAAAGCAATTCTTTACTCAGCAAAATGCAAACATCCACATAATTCTACAAACATTAATGCAAAATTATTCTTAAGCACTTGATTGTTACAACCAAGATTTCAGTCTAGTTAGATGCATTCATGCTCATAAGAATCAGATGTATTAAATAACCTCTGAACTGTCTATCAGATATTATTATATCTACAAAATAAGCTACCTGTATGTTATATTTTGTACTGTATTCATTTCTACATTAAAAATTTATCAATGAATCACTCCTGAAATGATTATCACTCTTAAAAAAACTGAAGGAAGTATAAGGTATACAACAGAATCAGGTTTATCCAATAATTACAGTTAATACACATATTCATATACTTACATGCCCCAAGACACTTGGATAGAACAAGTCTTCTGAGAAGAACCAAACCGTGTTTCTTCAGTATCATCAAAATATGCATTTACTAAACCTAATCCTTCTGGCTCTGTAAACAGGTCAATTCGGCAAATTCTATAATCCTGCAAATTTATAAAATTGAAATTAAGCAGTTACAGCCAAGTTGCCCTTATCTTGTCCGTTCTGATTTCAGTTCAGATACAGAAGTATCTAATACCATCTAATAACATCATGCCCTGGTCACCTCACTAGCTTGACTACTGCAACGCACTCTATCTGGGGCTGCCCTTGAAGATCACCTGAAAGCTTCAGTTGGCCCAGAATGCAGTGGCACAAGCAGTGATGGGCATGCCTCAGTATGCTTATGTAACACCTTTGCTTTGTGAGCTGCACTGGTTGCCAATATGCTTTTGGGTGTGATTCAAGGTGCTGGTTGCTACCTATAAAGCCCTACATGGCACAAGGCTTGGTTACTTGAGGGACCATCTGTCTTCCATTGTATCTGCCTGGCCAGCTCGATCTGGCAAGGTTGGTGTGCCCTGGGTTCCTTCAATTAAACAATGCCACCGATTGGCATTCCGGAAACGCACCTTCTCTGTAACAGCACCTGCCCTCTGGAATGGGGTTCCTTCTGAGATACAAATGGTCCCCACCCTATTGGTATTTTGAAGGGCCCTGAAGATGGGGTTCTTCACCCAGACCTTTGGTGAGGATGACTGATGCTCCTTTCTTTCTTTTCCTTGTTCTCATCTGGGTTTGTTTTCTCTGCCATCTCTGTTCTTTTGTTTTGTGTTGTTTTGTGTTTTTGTATTGTCCCTTGTTTTTAAATGTTTTTAATAATTTGTAAATCACCCAGAGTCGCTGGGAGTCGGGTGGCATATTAATAATAATAATAGTAATAGTAATAATAATAATTTTCTTTCACTGGAAATACATGGAAATGAATCAAAATCAGAATCATACACAAGAAATCATGTGTGTGAATGCCTATATGTATGCACACCCATATCCCCTACTAAATTACAGCACAGTGTAATCCAATCCACATCATACTGACTAATAGTACATATTTCATAAATACTGGTTTTATAACGATGATAACAACTGCATTTCTCTGTATTTTAGGGTGTGTTTCAACTGTACCTAAAGTAGGTGGAATCTCTTTTGCTGTACATATTGAAATCACTTCAAAGTGATTCAGAAATTTAATCTTTTCATAATAAGATTGTCTTTGATAGGATATAGAAGCCTCCGTATGAAAAGGCAAACATTTCCAGCAAGAGAAAAAGAGCAAATAATAATAAAAAAGAATGACATAATTAATCTATGCCAATTATCATGGCTGATATTTGTAGTCTATCCTGTGTCTATCCTATGTCCTTCCAGTTTCCCTCTTAATAGCCTGTATTTATTTATTTAGCCATAAAGACTATTGAGGTGGCATTTAATCTTTACAGCAGAGGCAGAGGAAGCATTTAGACATGGGTTAACATATACTGTGGCCATGTTTAAAATCCCATCACCACAAATGCAGGGCTGATCACATAAGTTCATCTCACATATCTCCCTTGGTTCTAGCTGGAGAATATCACACTATTACATATGCACAAAATTCATGTATAATTCTGCATTACCAGAGTAGATGTGAGCAGCATTGGATAGAACACAAATAAAATCAAATTGCCATTGTTATCAATTCAAGCCCTTACTTGCCTTTACTACATGCCTGATTGAACCAATCACAGCAGGCTCAGGAACTCTGCATTCATCTTCATTGTCAAATGTTTCTTCCCCCCAAAGATTTGAGAATTCCAATTCTCCTTCTTCCAGCGGAATAGAAAGTCCTTCAAAATTTGGTTTCTCATACAGAATCCAACTAACACACAAGCAGAAAAAATTGAACTATCGGCATGCTTCAAATACCTATTAGTTCATATTGACAATTCTATATAATTTTGAAAAAAAAGTTAATGTGATTTTTAAAAAAATAGAGCAAAGTTACTATAAAAAGTAATGAGTTAAAGATTGTTAAATCTTTAATTTATAGTCTTTAAATATAGTTAAAGACTATAAAAAGTAATGGTTAAAGATTGATGTACAGTTCTGTTTAAATGACTGGGTGGTCCATCCAATGATAAACTAGTGAACTTATGGTCATGCAAATCTCTACCTGCATCCTTCATACATCCCCATTCAATCCTCTGTGTGTGTGTGTGTTTGTGTCCATTATACAGGTATGAGAGGTACACATTGGGGCTATGTGAAACACCTTTCCAAATGGTTCACACAGGCCTATTAATGATGCATGGAACTATAATTCTGCAAATCCTAGAGAGATTGTTGTTATTATTATTACCACCATGATGTAAATACTAACCTATTTTTATACAGGTATATCAACTGCCATTGTCCCCTTACTTTGTGTGAAAGGAATGGTGAAAAGTAGTATGGCATAAGGTATTTTGAGGAGGTAGGACATATATGAGAGACAGGTATAAGAAACTCAAGAAACATGCTTTCTCTGTTTTGAAACTCTCACAAATAATTTTATTTTTGTTTTGGGTATGTTTGATATTGTATTTTTTTCTACATGAGCCACCAAGAGTCATTTTGACTGCAGCTGCATACAAATATTTCAACAAATAAGTTTTATCTATAGTTTATATAGCAAAAGGCTGAAGTCAACATTTCAGCTACAAGACCAGCAATAGTACTAAATGATTCTCTTTTATGTAGTTAAAAAAAATAATCAATATACATAGTATGACTAGTACTATGTATGTATACATGCATGCCACTAAAATGAACAAGTACTGAAACAAACTGAGAGGAAATCCTCTCACAAAATCCTGCTATGTAAATGTAACAATAAACCCATATAATTTACCACAAAGCAGTTGAGTGAGAAGGTGACTAAAAGTAACATCCTAATTTCTTCAGCATACAAGCATTAACTTGCTTGACATATGGCAACAATCACTAAGAGAGAAGATCCTGCTAGCACTTGAGGGAGAGTGATGTCATTTTCAAGAGATCAGAATGAAGATCAAGAAGACAGGCTGGGAAATAGAAAACAGAAATCCAGAAGTAATTCCAAATAGAGGCAGAAGTCAGAGCAAGCCAAACATCAGGTGCTAGAAGTACAGAGCTTAAATCAGATTTTAATGCCAAGTCAAAAAGAGTGGAAAACAGGCCCACAGTTGTGTCAAAAGCCATATAGCTAGTTAGTAAATTAAAAACAGGCAAGCAAACAAGCAGGCTGTAAGAAAGGATCGAATGAAAGGGATGTATTATAAAAAGGCAAAAAGAAAGGGGACAGAATAATACTGCATCTCATATACTAGATTTTATTCAAGGCCACCATATTTATCTGCAATTGCTAATTATAGTTTCTGTCAAGGAGTCCACTTGTGCAATTTGGAATGAGTGTTGCAGTCCTATGATCTCATAATGTTGGAGCTCTTTAGCAGCTCTTCTGCCATGGTGTCTTACCACCTTACTTGTTATACTACATAAAGGGGTGATTTTGCAGCTCCCCCATAGTACCAGCATTTCCCCAACCCTCCCAATAATGTCAGTCTCAGGCAATCAATGTGCAGGAACTCTGAAGAGGAATAGATCATTGGATAAGATATTACTAGGAAATGATACATGGGTTGCTTTTTTATACTCCTTATCTGTGCAGAGCATAACCCAACACCTGGTCAACTTGCAAATATAAATAGTAGAATATGTGTTTAGGTTTTGTGAGTGAACTTACAAAACAAGATTTTTGAAAAGAGGAGATGTAGCATACTATCATGACAGAACAAAACAAACATACTAATATTCAGAATGATTGAAGACAATTAAGTGCTCAGCCACAGGCTGCTATGCAAATTTTAAAAAATCTTCTACAAAGCTAAACTTGTATAAGCATTTCTACACTTTTATTATTAAATGTTTTCATTATTTTATAATTTTCATCAGCTTGAGAGCATCTTGTGGAAGATGACAGATTTTAGAAACGAATTTTAAATTGAAATTGTAAAAATAATTTGTAGAACTATTATTTTAATTCTGTCGGCTTTAAGTAAAATCTAATTCTAGAGATAAACATGACAGTAATGTCTTCCTGCTTCAAACCCAAATTCTTTTGCTTTAGATAACAAACTCTTTTGTTTTTGTGACAAAAGCTTTATTAGTTGCATTTTCTCTATCTTTGGCTTTAGCAAGGCTTTGCTAGTTACAGCAATTCTGCCATAGAAAACAGATTATTATTTGATAATCCAGTAATGCAAACTCTCTGAAGCTTTCAATCAGAGGTGCAGGAAAGATCTTTAAGACATGTCTAGCATTCAATAGTTTTTAAATCTAGATTTCCAGTTGTTGTTTTTTCAAGGCAGAAACCAGTACACATTTGACAGAAATAAGACAGTAGGTAGCTCTTGAAAAAGAAGTTGTTTAAAGTTATAGGCAAAGCTTTTAAAACATCAAAAGAAATAAAACAAGAAAGTATAAGCAAAGCTAACAATAAAGGTTCTACAGGTATTAGACTAAAAATTATACATGTTAGAACAGCTTTAAACATGTCTTAAAAACAGTTCAGAGTAAACATGTTTAATCAAGCTTGGCTGGAAAACAGGCATGAAGCCAACCTGAGAATTTGCTGAAGAAATAAAGAAAGCCACTTTTACATAGTATGGGAATACAGTATGCAGCAATGTGGTATAGGATATACAACCAAGGGAAACTAAGTAGGAAAGTGGAGACCTCTATTCTTACCATCCTCGGATGATTTTAACTAAAATGACAGGTGACAGTATCCAAGAGGTGCAATCCAACACATCATGAAAAACTTCAAAAAAGCTTTCGGAAGGATCTGGTTTATTGCAAATCACGATCTGTATTTTTTAAAAGAAATTCAGTCTCATTTAATCTAACAAGAAATTTACAATAAAACAACAGGTATTGATTAAGGAAAAGTTACCTTACCTTTCCAGGTCTAGGGTTAATTTTATTCTGTTTTTTTCCTGAAAATGTCTATTGAAAGCAAAGGGGAACAAACTGTAAGAAATCAAGCATGAAATCAGTATGTTCTACTTTCACAACAGTCCTAACACTGAGTTCATAGCTCCAATGTCAAAGCCCTGCAGCAAATCCAAAACTGGAATTTCTGTCATTAAGCAATGCAGTTGTTAAGTGAGTCATGCCTGATTTTATGACCTTTTTTGCCACAGTCATTATGTGAATCACCATGGCTGTTACACAAATCTGGCTTTCCCCACTGACTTTGCTTGTGAGAAGCCCCCTGAGAAGGTTGTAAATGGCAATCACGTGACCCCTGGGATGCTGCAGCTGTTTTAAATACATGCCAGTTGCCTAGCACCTGAATTTTGATCATGTGACTGCGGGGATACTGTGATGGTTGTAAGTGTGAGGACCAGTTATAAGTCACTTTTTTCAGTGCCATCATAACTTTGGTTGTTAAACGAATAGTCATAAGTCGAGGACTACCTATAATTCAGTTTATAGCCAACCATCTTGACTACTATTTCAAGATCTTTCTCACATGTACTGCTGCCAAACTATCTCTCATTATACCTGTGTTTCTGTCTGTTCTGTAAGTAAACTCCTGCACATTTGTCTCTTAAATTTCATTTTACACAGCTATAGGTACAATTTTAACTGTTCTTGGCAGTATCATTTTTCCCTATAGAGATTAGCAAAATTTATCAAGACCTGCCTTCTTCCCCAGAATAACAATCCTGTGAGGTAGGTTGGGCTGAGAGAGAATGATGGACCTGAGTCTCCCAGTTCCTAGTCCAAAACCTTTAACCACTACACCACACTGGCTCTCAACTACCGGATTATGTTTATATTTTTAAATATTGCAATCTGATAAATCTTAACCATATTTTAATTATTCAGGATAATTTATTTATTTTATTCCATTTATATTTTATTCTGCATGCGTGCGCGCCTATGAGTTTTTATTTGACATGTTAGTGTCAATAGAACTATAGACATGTTAGCACAATAGAAACAACACCTTAACCCAAGCTTACAGGGAATTGCTGATACAAATGGGAAACTGACATAAACACACAGTTTTATATATTACTTGTATTACTTTTTCTTTTTAGGCTTAACATTCTTATGCTAATTCTGTTCTATATCAAAGGTAAAGAAGAATATTTTTATTCTTTTTTTTGCATATAATTGAGGCTGGGCAAGATAAAAGAAATACCGATGGAGTAAAAAGCTATATATAAAATTTCAGGAATTTATTCTTATGAACCAGGTTTTACTGTGATATGGATAATCAGAACATACAGCTAAACTACATTTTTTTATATACAAAGCAAGTGGCAATGATATTTTCAGTGTTTAATGAAGGAAAACCCCCTTTTTTATAAATCCAAATGGCCATTTTCAGTATTCTTATAGCAACTCGCACTGCTGATTTCACTTCTGTTTTTAAAAGTTCAAAAGGAATGTATTTCACTGAAGCGAAAGAGGAAAAACATCAAGTCAAAATTCACTTCACTATGCAGAGATTTTCAAAATATCTAGAAAGATTGCATTAAACCCACCTCAATATCTAATAATCCATTTGATTCACATTGACCAGGTTTCAACCAGTTTGAAAAACTGTTTTCAAGGTTTCCAAAATTTGGCATTTGTAAAATTCTCTCTTTTTTTGCATCATCAGTTTGTAAATATTTATCCATATAGTTTGGTGCTTTGAAACCTGAAAGAAGCTAAACAGAAAATAAAACAAAATAAATGATTGGCTGCAGGTAAAATATATTTCAGATAATATGTAGAGTTATAAAAAGATTACCTCAGGTTTCTGAGTTACATCAAATACTAGAGGAGGTGTTCCTGGAGAAATGGTGCTCTTCTGAGATGCAAAAGATGTTGTGATTGTGTTTATAGTGGTTATAGATGGCGTAAACATTTTTTCTTTAGTAACAGGCAATAGCAGACTGGAAAAGATGGTGCTGTTTTCAAGTCGAGACCTCTTGATGTCACCGTCTGTACTGTCCTTGCTCTCTTTCCCATTCATTTCCTGCATGAGTGCTGAATCTGCTCTACTGGATAACTTCAGGGACTGGAGCAGAAGGCTGTTTTCAGCAGAGGCCCGCTTGGGTCTGATCCTAGCCTCAGCTTCTAGGCTTTGCAATCTTAGCTGGAGGGATGGGGCTAGGTCTTGTGATTTGTCTCTTTTTGTTCCCAATCCCACAGTAAATATATTGGGGTCAAATATTTTCTCTAAATTGTCCTCATGAATTGGAGGCATTACAAAGGGAGGGGCAGGAGATTTTGGAAGCTTCTGCTTTTTCTTTTTCTGAGGTATACAAACAGAACTGTCTAGATTTTTAAGCGTTTCTGTAAACTTGGCCATATCTGAAGGGGAATCACAAACGCCATCAGTGTTGCTACCTTCAGAAACATTACAAACACTGCTTTGATTTTCTTGGCCACTGTTATTTTGTTCAAATAATTGTTTGCTTTCTAAAACCGTACTAATCGTCTTTTTGTCTTCATTTTCAATCTGAGAAGCCATGTTCTGGTTTAATTCTGATTCTTGGGGTACCAGATCAGACTGCAGTAAACATTCATCATTATTATTTGGGGAATAATTGTCTGATCTCAGGGAAAGTGGCTCTTCACTTTCAGGAGATAAGGATCTGGCATTTATACTCCAATTATTTTTTATTTCTGTTTCTTCATTCTGTATTATACATGAAATATTAGGTACGACTTTTTCCTTGACTAATTCTGCATCAATTTTTGTAGAAGTGAAAACATTCATTTCATTACCATCTACTTTGTCAACCTCATTAAACTGAGATTTAACAACTTTTCCAACTTCCTCGCTTTTTGTAACATGTAATGTTACATCCTCACATGTAATGTTTGCCTCAATCTTTTCCTGTGACTTAATTTTTATATCTGAAGAGGTTTCTTTTACTTTTGTGCTATTTTGCAATGCTTTCTGACGATGGTTTGCTTTATTTGTTATTCTGTTAGTCTGTTCACTTTCAGTTTGCTGTTTTCCAAACTTCAACTTTGCTCTGCCAACAAATGTATTTGATACAGAACCTCTTTTTGGAGCAGAAACATCAGCAGACTGACTTTGATTATTATGTTTGTTTTCAAACATGGATATTTTATTGGCAATGCTGAAGTTAATTTTAACTGCTTTGTCTACGGAATCTTGCTCATTTTCCATATCTTCCAGGGTTTTTGAAGCTTTAAGATTTAATTCAATGTTCTTGGGTTTAGCTGGCCTGTAAAAATAAAGTAATAAAAATACTTTAACAACATTTACTTAAAGAAGTATTTTCTTTTAAATGTAATTTACAGAGCAGTTTTATGTCTGTCTAAAACTTAAACAGTTATTTCCATATAAACACATAACAACTTGTACTACATATTGCACTGACATACTCTCCATTAACTGTGGAATTATAATCTACAGAATCTAAAAGCAGAATCCTAAATAAGTCTCCTCAGAAGTACTTCCCACTGAACTGTTCAGTTGAATTTAATATGTATAAAATATACAGAATTATAGCCTAAATGCCATTAGAGGCAAAATCCTAATAATTTTTAAAGGAATATTATACAGAACATTATTAAATATATACTTGATTATACCAAAAGCCAGATGCATTTTAAAGACACATAAAAACTGCAGTTTAAATAACACTTACCTAGAATAAGGGTTATTGAAGTAAAATAAAGGTAAATGTGAGTGAGCCTGTGACAAATTTTTAAATAGTAGCATCAGAAAAAGTAATAAAAAAGAACTATAATTCTTAAGCCACATGAATTACCCTAAGAACATTGGCTCCTTAGCAATGCATTGATTCCTTTCCTTTTAATGTTGTTAAGTCATATGCTTTAGCACATGAGAAATTATAAACATTTGCTATTGGAGGCTTTTACTTTTTCTTTCTGTGAACTCATGAAGTCCAAATATGTTCTCCACTTTCACTTTGCAAACTTCAGGAAGAGTAACTTGATGATTGTGCCCTTCAGAAAAGAAGAGTGTTATGGACATCTTACCATTTGATAAATCTCAGTTCTTCCTTATTATAAAACCCTGCCCAAAATAGGAGTTCCTCTGCATCTACAATCCTCAAAATGCATTTACATCATTGATTGGCTTTATCACTTCCTCACTCGTTTCAAAAACATTCAAACTACAAGGAAAGTGCATTAATTTACAAATTATTTGATTAGAAACAATTAATAAACAAACCCAAGAAAATAAAAATGAATACATAAGTAAAACAGAAGTGTGCCAAAGCCCTAGTCATTTCCTGTAGCCTGAGTGGCCTATAAATCTGGAGCTTGACCTACTTTTCCTCCAGCCTCAACATGCCCAATTTGTTCTTCTTGATTCTCCTCTTTCACAAAAAAGAGAGGGAGTATATAGGTATAATTAGGAGTATATAGGCATTAGGCAGTTCAATTGGGAGGACTGAAGTGCCTGAATACTACATACCAACGTAAGTGAACCTCCTAGAAAGAAAGCAGCCAATTTTTCAGGAAGGAACAGTAAAGAGGACAATTTTTAAAAATTCTGCAGATGGATGGAAGTAGATGTGAATTGTTGATCTAACCAGAAAGCAGAATTCATATAGTAGCAGCACTACCGTAACAAGGAGCATCTCATCAAGTTCTAAAATAATTGTTCAAAGTTCAATTACGAGGGTTATACACACGGAGGATGGGGGCAGAGTACTCCGTATTTATATCCATGTGCCTGAGACTATAATATAATGTATGTAAGCAAATGTGAGATAGGCTTGCAGTTCCTTTTTTTCCCTAGAAATCTAGTCATATAATCAGAGAGTAGTAATCCTAAGTATGAACAACGGATTAGTCAATCTCTCTTTGGATCTTTTTTTTAAAAATCCATTCATGATCATATATTTCATTTCTTGATAATGCTCCTGGCACCTACACCCACACCCATCATAAGAGAGGAGGGTGAATGTGATGTGTATTTGAGATCTACATGAAGTTTTAGAAAGCTAACACAAATTATATATACACACACACACGATATTCAAAAATATCCTTCCAACCTTTATGTTGTCTTCTTAAAAAGCTTTAGATTAACTTATTTCACTTTGTCCTTTAAGTGCAAAGGCTTGTTAGTGAAGGAGAGAAGTGAAGATTCAAGTGCTTTTGCATGTTGCTGTGACTCATTAAATTCATGTAATGGGTTCACTGAGTAGAAGTGCTGAAAAGTTTCCAGTCCAGATAGGGCAGAAGTAGACAAGTTTGTAATCATGTTTATATGTAACCTGAATCAAACCAGTATGTTCATTTACTAATCCAGAACCAAAGGGGTTTTTTTAAAGAAAGCTTCTGGTACAGTATCTACATTTTAAAAATCTTGTCATGTCATTTGTATTTTTTTTCTTTTTTAAAAATACGAAGTAGTACCAAAGTTTTTCTTCTCTGCATAAGAATAAGCATTGCCCTGTTCAAAAATCAGTTTGTCAGTACAGGCATACCTCAGAGATATTGTGGGTTCGATTATTGCAGACCCCCGCAATAAAGCAAGTATAACAATAAAGCAAGTCACACAAATGTCTTGGTTTCCCAGTTCATATAAAAGTTATGTTTATACTATACTGTAGTCTAGTAACTGTCCAATAGCATTATGTCTAACAAATGTACATACCTTAATTAAAAAACATTTTATTGCTCAAAAATGCTAATCATCTGATAGACTTGCTCAGTGCAGGTTTGCCACAAACCTTTGATTTGTAAAAAAAAAAAAAAGAAAAAAAAAAGGAGCATCTGCGAAACACAATAAAGCAAAGTGTAATAAAAAGAGGTATGCCTGTAATGTTAATGGGAAATGCTTAAGTCTTTCATAGTTACATTTTAAAATAAATTCTTAAGGGAACATTTTGGAATTAATGTTAATAACCTTTAAAGACTTAGAATGGGATGCCAAATTTGAGGGACATTGTTTAAAGAAAATGATAAAAGAACAGCCCATCTCTTGAAAGATGTTGAAGCTAGGTTTTTGTTCTATTCTAATGGAGCAAGGTGGAAGAAGAGAATTCTTGAATGATTTAAAGTTCTCAGAATGCAACAGAACATACAATGCCTACTGCAGTAGTTCATAATCTTCCCTGGAAACTACGCTAACAGATTGTCGGAACCAGAAAAGCAATGCAACCTGATTGCAGATGTTTGCTCACCTGAGTATCATGACAAATGACACAAACATCTTCCTGTTAAGTATATTTACATAGAAGTACATTCTATTGATTTCAACACAATTTATTTCAAAGTACTGCAGGGCTGCAATCTTTTCTGTCCCAATAACCCTTATACAGAAGTGCTGCCGGTTTTAGTCCTAAAGAAGTATATTTGTAATTCCAAGTGTATTATACACATTTAGTTTAATTTCAGTGAACTTAAATTAAATGTAGATGGATTTAGATTTATATTATGGCTACATAAAGCATTCAAAGGAAAACTTCACAACATGTATCGGCACAAATAAAGCATCCCTCCTTATACTGGTAAAGCAGTCACATCTTCTGGCAAGCTCCACAAAGCTGCTGCAAGGCCTCTTTCAGGTTGCATGTGTGTACATGCCCTGATAATACTTCAGCTGGAACTGCTGACAAAACAAAGCCACTGCACATGCAAACACATGTGAAGACAACCTTGGAAAACCCCTTAAGCACCCAAGCTGAGCCTTTCATAGGTTATGGCTACTTCAGTGCTTTGAGAGTTTTCTTCACACCAAGCATGCTTTGTGAAATGTCTCTTTTAATGCTTCACACAGCCCTATTTTATAATGCAATTTTATAATTATGTGCTAAGAAGTGCCAGTATGATTAACGAGGCTTATTTTATATATTTGCATATGAAACGTAAACTCCACATGGGCCAAAATTTTGGGTTAGCCACAAATTCTTTGCATAAAAAACCATTAAATTGTAATTTTGAATGAGGAAAGAAGAAGATTATTAAGCAAATTCAAACAAAATAAAACAAATTTAGCATGGCACTCAGGGTTACATATTTCTTCTCCAGACAAATGTCTGGATCTGTCTGGGAAGAGGATCAGTAGCAGGCAAAAGCAAGAGATGTACATTTTGCTGATTTCTTTCCACTCCATGAAAACTTATTCCAGAAGACTGGGAAACTGTCTGGAATTGTGTGCTGGTTACAGAACACTGACACTTTTGGTAAAATAGCTCTTGCTCCTCCATTCTTTTAGCCCTTCTATTCTGAGAAACCAATTTGGATTGAAGTTTTAATATAATACCTTGTATTCTGGATATACTTATTACGAAGTTAACTTAGCTAGACTTGCTTCTCTATATATATGCTTAACATCAGGGATTCAAGATACACCAATTTACATAAACTAGGTAATCACCTTCCCAGGTTCAGAGAATACACAAAACCTGTAGAGCCAATGCAGCTAATGCTATCCTTCTTTCTTTATATCATGCACAAATTCAATTTTCAATTTCTGTATAACATTATGCTTGTACGTTTTGTGAGAGAAGTTTACAAACAGGCCTCCCACAGAAAAGATGCCGGTAGCTAGTTTTCCTTTCAACCTAAATTACTTTATAAATAAGGTCCTTGTGAGATTAAATTGTAAGGAGGAAGGATTTGTAATTGTGAACTACATGAATCAATTCTATACAGGTATCACATTTTGCAACTATTATACCATGCAGGAAAAGCTCTGTGAAATATGCTCAAGGCCCTTATTTGACCATCTGTCAACAGAGTTAAATACATCCTGACATTCCTGCCAAGTATCTCTAAAATATTTGTGCTAGCCTTCCTAAATTTCATGTCTATCTAGACTTCAACCACAAATGTGTGAATTGCTATACAAGATTCAGGGTCACATTTTTAAAAAAGATTTAGTGGAAAATCAGTGTATTTACTCTTAATGTTTAGAATCTTCCCATAATTCTATTCTTTACAAGAAACATTCATTTTATTTTTCAGGTCACAGTGATCCTAATATTATCTGCTACTATTTTCAAGGACCAACTTCTTTAAACTCAGCAAGAAGTGGCCATCTCTAATGGCATCCCAATCAAGAAATCACAATCATGGAAAGATCTCTGCAAGATGCACAAGTGAAAGTTGCACTGACGCTGACTTCCTTCAAAAGGATCAGTAAAATCCTCAAAGTTTATAATTGGTCTGATCTCCACATTACCAATATACAAGTCAAGACATCTCTTCCTAGCTCTAGGATTGAACCGATAGAACTTCAAAAGAACAAATTTATAGAGTTTGCCACCCTGATCTGATAAAAAGGAAAAGTTGCACCACGCCTGTAGCTGATGCAATCACAGGAAATTACATTCAAATGTTTCATTTAAATGTTTTGTTTGTCCTATTGATATATTAATCAAATGTGGTGATTGTACCTAAACTACCATTACAGATCATTATGTCAGAGTACACAGATATATAGGGTTTTTTTTTAAAAAAAAGGAGTAGCTATGCTTCTTCTCTCCCTCTTAGATCAAATTTAGATAATAATATATTCTACTTCTCAATATCTGTAGATGGATTCCAAATAAAACATCAGGTTTAGTTAGCAAAGCTAAGTTTATTTTCAGATATAGTTTAAACCTGGGGGTAGGTGGGTGCGTTCTTCTCTTACAAATCATACAACTGTATCTGGAAAAATGTCACGATTTACCTATCCTATCTTGAAGACATTCCATGTAAATTAATGTGGCTGCAAAGGTGCACACATCTTTAAAACACTGTTCCAGGAAACACACCTCAATTTTAGTTATCAGGAATACTGCTTCAGAACATTACAATCCTTTATTTCAAATGTACTATACATAACAGAAAACAAGGCTCACAACAGTACCTATTAACAAAATCCACCACTATGTTATTCAATTCATCTGCAGCATAGTCACTTGAAATTTATCTATCAAGATGATACTCCATGTGGCAAAGATTCATTTGTAATTTATAAACTGTATAGTTAGAATTTGTGTACCTGCTTCGGAAATTGGTTCACATATACATTTTACTAGTGTAAAAACTGCATATGAACCTGCACCATTCATCTATAAATTAGCACTAGAATTCCTGTATGTAGATCTTTCCAACCTACTCATGTAAAGCAAACCAAGAAAACACATACAGAATTTTATCAAATCATCTGACAGAGAGACAATTTGTTCTTGAGCCTGAAAAAGCACTAACTTGTAATGATGGATTGGGAACCACACAGGTACACTCTGTATTCAACCACACAGTATGCTTAATACAAATGGAAACAAGATTGTAACTGTCTGAAACTGGACTTCTGCCAACTATTTTAGAAATTCTGCTATCTTTAATTAATAACAAGATCAAATTGACACTATTGTTGTGTTCTGGTAAACTTACCCCCAATATTGTTGTCCTGTTTTCATAAAAAGGAACTTCACTAGAGCCTGCAGCTGGGACAGAGAGGATAATGGGAATGGGAAAAGGGCAGATGACCTACATATGTAATCCTCTTTGCAGTGGATGGAGGGAAGAGAAAATTTTAGAGGGAGACAGTCAGGGAAGCATTTAAGTGGCCTTCCTCCAATCAGTTCCACTCATGACTAACCTTTTTATTAAAAGAAACAAAAAACAATTCCAGAAATAAATTTACTGAGTAATGTGTTGTTTGGTGGTTTAAGACAACATTGCCCTCATTGCAAGGGGCATAGAAAAAGATTCTCCTACTCCCAAAATATTTTCAATAATATTTTAGTATATTTAGTAAGAATGTTTTTCTAACTCAATGCTGGCTATAATGCTTCCTGAGAAGAGAGAAGTCCAAGAACAGAAAATGGAAAACATTCTGTAAAATTAAGCACTGCAACAAATTGTGTTTCATAACAAAAGTTAACAAGATGAAAATATTCTAATTGCCATCAACTACATAAATCCTAGCAAGTATTTGTAACTATAGTGCTGGAGTTTGTTTCTGACAATTGAAGTATATTATATTCACTAATATTTAAGCAAGTGGAATCCATGCATAAGGAAGGATACTTAGCAGTTAAAATCCAAGCTTATTGAAAGATGTAATGAACATTTCATTAAATCTAAAACTACTTACAGGCTAATTTTTGTTGTGACTGTTCTGGAAATGTCATGGCATATATTCCTTGGCTTTGCTTCATCCAAATCAGAAGAAACTTGTTTTCCATTTGTTGTTCCCACCTCATCATGTTTATGCTTATCAGCATGTAGCAAAACCCTGCCATCAGAACTGCTGACAGGATGCAAATCCTGAGACTCTGTCCTCCCTTCAGAAGGTGACAAAGTGCAGTTATTGCTCACAATGTCTGAGGAAGAAACTACAATGTTTTCATCAGAAGGCGATTCCTCTACTGAAGTGCATTTTGATATTGGATTACCATCCGTTATGCCTTCAGACTGTCTTTTGGTGGAAGGATCTTTCCCTGGACTTTTTAAGCCTATGGGTGAAAGAGGACCTGCATCGGATTGATTCTTTTTTAAGGATTTCTTTTTATATGGGGATGAGGCTGGGATCTGCTGCTTGCCCTTCTCGAGCTCTGATTTAGTAAATCCCTTATGATTACTTCCAGACCTTATGTCATTATTATTTGTAGGAGAAATAATCTGTTGAGAAGCTCTAACTTTTCTTCCAGAAGTGCACATTTTTTCTGAAACCATATCAGAAGGAATACCATCAAAAACAGGTTCCTCTTTCACAGTATTCTCACTTGCATTTCTATCCCCATTTGGCACATCATTGGAGCTCTGAGATTTTCTCCTCTTTCCAGATCTCCTAATTGCAGGTTTTTTATCCATTCTGTCTGTGCTGCTACAATCTTCGTCTAATACAACAGCCACTGGTTCATACAAATTTTGTTGTTCAGCTCTATGAAGAAAAATATCTAATGTCAATATTGTAGAAGGCTGGACATGCTCATTTTGCTTAGGATCCACAAAAAATGGTTGATCTTTAGATTCTGCATATTCCGATTCTGCAAATATATGAGGCTCCACTAATTCCTTGTGATTTAATATGATATGTTCTAGATTTTTATCAGATGTATTAGTTAAACTTTTAAAGAAATCTGGAGTTGTGGCATTTGTGTCAGTGACAAATTCGTTCTCTCCTTCCAATGTCTCGAGGGTAAGATTGCTATCAAATAATGTATCTTTTATTGTTTCATTACTACTATGCCAATCAAGTGACCATTCACTGCCAGAAGAAATTCCTTTAGTGTTCCATTCTGAAACAATGTCATTATATAAAGGTGTCAGATCCCTATTGTAGAGATAATCTTCTGAGTCTTCAATAGCATTTGGTGTCTTTGACTGGTTCTGATCATAAATCGGATCAGTAAGAGATTCCTCACTCTTAGATAGATCGTTTATATCCTCTATTTCTATTGATGCCAATGGGGCTAAATTCTTATGAGGAGATTCAGGTCTTGTACTTTTAACACTTGGCTTTAGAGAAGCTTCCTGTGTATTCTTGGGATTTTTTCTTCTCCCCGTAGTAAAAAAATGTCCCAACTTCCCCAAAACCGGCTTCTTTTTTTCTTCCTTTGAAGACTCTGAAGAGCGGGTTTTAGACTAGAAAAAAAAGGAGTAAAGAAAGGAAGTGAGACTATATAATAATCAAAACATGCTTCTATTATTAAACATTTATATGTTTAAAAAATTAAGAAACTCTATCTGAAGTATTTGTTGAATGCTAGGATTTTCTTTGAAAACGGTACCTTGACATTTAAAATATCACATTTTATAAAATGCATTAAGTGCATTAAGTTGCACTTTTGGTTGTTGGGCAACCAAAACAGGTGGCAGCACCTAGCCAACTTGTGGATCGTAAAAAGCCAGATAGGCTTGGAAGGGTTCAGTACTTCAATGGGGGATCACCAGAAATTCCCAGGACTGCAAATTATACTGAGAAATTAGAAAACACCCCACAAAGCAGCAATGGCAAACCATTTCTGTACAGCTGATAACAACATGGACATAACCATGCATTTGCAGAAGATGACCTCATCTCAAAGCAGACTCTACCTTTTTAACAATCCAGTTCCATATCTTTCTTATCAGATTAAGCCCCCCCCCCACCAGTTTAACAGGCTTACTTCCAAATATACGACAGTAGTATTATAGCAGAAATGGCTTAAATAGGTCACTAAAACATTATTCTATTAAGAAGAAATACCTTTTTGACATTTCAGCAAAACAAAGGGGAACAGATTTACTCAAGTTTGTACAGAAATGACATTCTTAATAAGCATGTTTAGTAGCCATTGTTTGGGTCATTTTAGTGCATGTGGTAATTTTCAAGTCATCTTTTACTTTTAAGATGCATTTGCAAAGCACACTGAACCACAAACTAGCCAACTATGTATTAGATTATTGTGCTGTACAAACTAAGCCCATGTAGTTAATGGCTTAAGGTGTACCCAAAGAAACTGGGTTGAGGCATGGGCAATTATGTCATTACAAGTACAGTACAGCCAAACACAAAAATAAAAACAAGAACTCTAGAGTACAATCTATTCATTCTAAGCCACCAAGACCACTAATGTTTATTTAGTCCTCTCTGAGTTTCTCCAATTCTCCACAGAGAACTCATATCTTACAGTCACAGCAACCCCCCCCAATTTTGACTGAGTGCCACAACACAATGAACCACAAACAAGCCAATACACTTCAGCCTCTCAGTGTTTGTGAATCCAACCCTTGGAAAAACCCTTCACGGGAAGCCTTAAAATGCCCTGCCACAAGGATATGGACAGCCAGCTTCATGGAAATAGCGAGAAGCCCTTCCCGAGTTTCTTCCACGGGCTTCCTAAAGACACCAGAGGTGTGGGAGAAACTAGCCCGCCCCAATGTAAAACCACAGCTAGTGCTGCTGCGACTGAGCCAAAGGGAGCTCTCGATCCGCGGTCTTCAACCAGCCCCCCTCCCCTCCCCGCTCCTTCCAGCCCCGCGCATCTTTCAGAGTTGCCTCGCCTCTCAGTGAGAGGCACGGTGGGCAGGCGCGTTCCCCGAGCAGCACACGCTCATGGCCCTCCACCCAGACTTTCCCTACTCGGGGACGACCGAAGGGCAGATTGCTCTGCCGCTTCCCGGGATTTCTCCGCAACATCTCCCGCCCTGCCATACCGACCCTGCCCCATTCCCGCGTCTCTCTGCTATTCAGCAACGACCCTCGGTACTCACTAAGCAGCTCCTCTTCCAACAGTCCCAGCTGCGAGTTCTGTGCCCGCCTCAGAGCGACCTTCAGTCCGCAGGCGACTCGTGAGAAAAGAGCGCCAAGGCCGGCTCCCGGGAAGGCGCCAACTGTAGAGCAGCCAGCCGCACCCTCCCGACGGAGCGAGGCCCGCCTTCGCCTGCGGTATCAGCAGCAGCTGCTGCCGCTTTACCTGGCACAGGTGGGACGGGTGGAAGGCGGGCAGAATTCTGGGTAGGGAAAAAAGTGTCCGAAGAAGCTGGCGGGAAGAGGTTATTCAGGTACAGGCGCCTGAGGCAGCAAAGCAAGCCGAAGGTGGGTGGGGAGGACAGCGAGGAGGAATCGGCTTCGGGTCGCGCTATAAAGCTCAGATTGCGAAGCTTATTATGGAGGGCGATTTCTTCCCGCAAAACCCCAAACTGTGCTTCGGGACAGGTTTTTGGGGCAGTCGCGCAAAGATTCGAAATGAAACCGATTGGCTTCCAGGTCCACCTGAGTTGCAGCATCTCTTTGAGAGTATTCCTCAAGAACGGACAGGGCATTCCATAAAAATCAGAATAATACGATCTAATGGAACAATGAGTTCCTGCTCAACCTTGAACCTAATCTGCAAAGCACCAAATAAAAATTTGCTGTTTTATACATTAATTGTACTTCAAAGGATGAGGATAAAGGTGTATCTTTTAAGAAATGTATCTCAGTCTCATGATATGTTCCCACCTGGGTAACACTAAATCAAAATCAGTCAAACTAACATTCAGCTTATTGAGAACCCAGACAATTTTATTTTAGTCAGTAAATCACAAACCATGGCTTAGTGCAATGTGTGAACACATGTCTGTCTATAAGCATATAAATGTAGCAACAAGGCCCAGAGAACCAATTACCTTAAGATGTCATGGAATCAGGCAGAATTTTCCAGAGAAGAAAAGGGAAGGGTGCCAGCAAGCATAACAAAACTCACAAAAGTTGTTATTCTTAAAGTGCTGATTTCTCTTCCACAAGCCTGAGCAATCTGACATGCACTGCCTATTCTCATCTATTCAGGACAGAAAAACTGCCTTAAGCAAAACTGACACTTTGATCATATGGTAAAAAGCCAAAGGTTCTTCTTGTTTTTTTAATTGGTTATTGGTTATTTAAATAACCAGTCACTGCCAATGAACCACATCTGAAGTTGCCATGGTTATAAAACAAGACATGGTTATAAAACATATTTCAAAATAGATGTGGAATGAATGAGGTATGCTGATTAGCTAATATTAGTGTTTATCTGTGAGCTGTATCTGGTGAGCAATGAATCCCTACTCCTTTTCAAATTTGTGGGCCATCCAAGACAATGATCTGGATGAAAATTATTTAGCACATATTAATCCATTCCACAAGAATCTGGTATGTTATACTACAAACAGTGTTGGAATTTAATAAACAAATTCAAATAACATAATTGCTTAGCTTTTTTGTCTAAGGACAGAAAAGACCCAATGCTTTTGCTTACTTAATGAAACTTTCCATACTATATTATCCAGTTTAGAGTGTACATTAAGAGTCACTTAACAAGAAGCACACTACATACTGATCTGTCTAAATTTAGACCTGATATCAAGAAATCAACTTTTCATACTAGCATTTCTAAAAAAAACTCACTTTTTTTCTTAAGTGCAAGTACAATTCCTTAAGAGACGGATAGCATTGTGGAGAAAGTAATAGCCACTAATGTAATTTATGTGCCAGATAGGTTCTACCCTTGCTGCTTTGAAATGCAAAATGGGCATCATACAATAAAAGTTTTAGAGGCAGTATACTACTTGAATTGTTTTTGCAATACAATACTGGTTTTGCTGACTTAAATGACTAATAAGAGGGAGTGGATATTGTTATTCAGGTGATCACAAAGCAGAAGATGAAAATTAAGGTGTATTGTATATAATGCTAACTTCACCAATTTTTTTTAGCTACAAGCCATTGCATTAAAAAGATGGTGAGTATAAAAGATGCTCTAAAACCAGATGCTGACATTTCCTGTTCCTAATTTACATCAAACTTTAAAACAGCTCAATCAATACACCTAAATAGGTACCTAAAATTTATTTGCCTCCTGTACCTGGAAACATGTTTTCAGTAATCCAAAGCTTTTCATGTTATTAAATCCAAGTTCTGAAATACTTCCTAGTAAACATGCCTTGGAATGCTAGCTTAGCCTGCCTTTAAGAATACAGTATTACTTATTTTTAACTTCAATTGTGTAAGGGCTGTATTAGTGAGGGCACTAGCCATTAAACCAAGCAAGAGAGTCTAGTTAAGAAACACCCTCCTTTTCTTTAGGCCTGAGCAATATAAAGCTTCTTGCACTTTCCTATATTATGCACAATTGAGAAGAAATGAAGTTATAGTACTTTCTGTGCACATCTGCTTCAGTTCTGTACACACAGCTCCTTCATTAGGGTTATATTACAAATTGTAATAAACTTAGGACAACTTGCTGGGTTCTCTATATTTTTCTTACAAGGTCAGTTTAATTGCAGTTGCATACCAGAACTCAGATAATGTCAGCCCTTCAAGGTAGACCAAGTCAAGAAACAGACATTGCAGGGATTCCAGAAAAGTTACTTTATTATTGTACTGTAGGGCACATTAATAGAATCTTGAAAGACTGTCCAAGTTTTCCTCTGCTCCTCTTATACTAAACAAAATTGAGGTGGTTTTTTTGAGTTTCTTTCTTATGCTTCCTTCTGTCTTAGAATTGCAATTTCTTGTCCAAGTCCCTCTTTCATTCCCCAAGGTCAGCTCTAAATTCCTTTACATATATAATGGGTCTGCTGTACAGAAATAACAACTCTTGGTTAAGTTTTTAGACTCTGTCATGAAATTCTTCCTCATAAAATGTATAGGAATCCTCATAACTTACTTGATTTTTTTTGTTTTGTTTTTGGTGCCATTGAGTCAGTCTTGACTCCTGGCGACTGCCTAGACAAGTCCCTGCAGTTTTCTTGGAAAGGTTTTTCAGAAGTGGTTTGCCATTGCCTGCTTCCTAGGGCTGAGGGTGAGTGACTGGCCTAAGGTCACCCAGCGGGCTTTGTGTTTAAGGCAGGACTCGAATTCACAGTCTCCCAGTTTCTAGCCTGATGCCTTAACCACTCCACCAAACTGGCCCTCTATTTGAAATAATAGGGGTTATAAAAAATTTTCACTGAGCATCCAATATTTTATTGTCATCTTCCTTACATATACCTATGGTAATTTACTTTATTACTTTAGTGAATAGCGCCCCCCAGAGTCACCCCACAGTGAGATGGGTGGTGACAAATTTGAAATATAAATAAATATAAAATAAATAAATCTGTACTCTGATACCCTGAAACCACAACAACACTGGTTTATTTTCTTTTACAACACTAATGCAAATAAAACAAGCAAAAAAAATTTGTGAGATGGTAAATTCTGAAACTCATTTGCAAGGTTACTCAGTCTTGCACTGTATAAATATACAACATAAAAAAGATGAGTACCGTATGTAAGAAGACAGCAAAGTCTTCTACCTGTAATATATCTGACCCAATGAATAGCAGTTGCATACCAAGGAATCTGGAATCTTGTGATCTGATTAGGCTTTGCTATACCAACCTCATCACTGCCTCTAAGATTTCCCTAATTTTTACAACATGCTGGACTACACTTATACATTTTCTCTTTATTCTCTGAGTCTGTACCACTTTCTTACCAAACATTACCTCAAAAGGTGAAAAGTTTGTGGATTCTTAAGGTACTACTGTACATAGTAGGCAAACAGAAATGATTGTAACTTGTCATCCTAGTCATTTGGGTTTTCTAATTGTGGTGAAAGAACAATTAAATCTTTATTACACTTTTTAAAGTTCCATTAAATCTCTCTCTTAAGCCATTAGTCTGTAGACAACATGCTGTGGTTTTTAACTGAGTGATGCCAACGCACTGCCACATACTTCTGACAGGAAGTTATTTCAACAAACTGAAATAATTGCACATCAAAAACCAAGCTGAAAAAAAGATACTGTGCAAGGCCTCCCCACCAGAGCTTTAGCAGATACCAAGGCTACTGTCGTGGCTATCACTAATTCAGAAGATTCTGACAGCAAGGAGCCTGTTCTGGATGTGCTGAGAGCAATCAAGAACCTGAGGCTGTTCTGGCTGGCAGTCATCAAGAGCAGTTGCTCCCATAGTCAGATGATGAGAACCAAGAGCTGGATGCCTGCCCAGCCCTCAGGCACACCATACTCTACAACAAGCAGAGCAAAAGTGCTCTATGTACTTTCTTGCCCAGCGAGGCCATTCCCAGTCTTGACTGGCCCCCTGATTGAGGCTTTACTTAAAAGCCACCATTAGCCAGCAAGACTTGTTGGGAAGAACTGCTCCTTCTGGATTCTGTGCCTGAAGTCTTCAATCTCTTGCCACCCAGAATTTAGTCAGTCTGATCCGGACTGGCTGACGACCTACCCACAATGCTTATAGCTTTGGTTCATGACTTGACAATGTTTCCACTTGCTGCTTTGGACTCTTGCTATGTGGAATTTGTTGCAGGCAAGCTCAGGCATAGTTGGCACTTTGCTGAAGTATGTGTGCTCTTGCACACAAGTTCTGCCATCATTGCCTATACTTGCTTTAACCAGAAGAAAAATCTTAGTATGCTAGCTTTTATGATTGGCCTGAAACTGGATATCTGGTGAAATGGTCAGCTCTTTTCCTTTTATGCCCACCAGTGAGTCTCATGAACCAATTGATTATGTCCACTTTTTTCAGCTCTCTTGTGCTTTTTTCCTCTGCCAAATGGGATAGGGTTAGGGTACAGTTATCTCTGCAAATTTAGGTACTTACGCCATAATCATAACAAGGATTTGGAACCAATCAATTACATCCACAGCAGGCAAAAACTTTTTGGACATGAGATTTTAACACTAGAGCAGGCAAAAAAGGAACAAGAGTAGAAAAAAGGAACAAGAATTATCTAAAGTCAAGATAAATCTTATCCCTTTTCTGGTTGCCTTTGGTAAGGTACCAATAATATTCGTTCTACCCTATAGATCCCACTGTTTTGGACAAGTTCCATTTGGTCTCCAATCTTTCCTTTTAGGGAGGGTTGTTGAGAATGTGGTTGCACTGTAACATCAGAGATCCCTGGAGGAAGCAGATTATGTGGACCCCTTTTAGCCAGGTTTCAGGTCCAGACCTGGGATTGAAAATGCAGTGATTCTTCTTGTGTATGGCCTCTGTTGGGAATGGGATGGAGATAGTGCATCCATCCTTGCTTTTCTTGACCTCTCAGAGGCTTTCAATGACATTGATGATACCCTTCTGGACTGACTTCGGGGTTAGGAGTTGGCACAGTTTTGCGCTGGTTCTCTTCTTTCCTCCAAGATTGGTTTCAGTCAGTGTTGATAGGGATTGAACCCATGCCCATTTCTCTGCAAGATGCTTGGTGCTCTCCACACTTGTATTTAACACCTACATTCAACCACTGGGTGAAGTCATTCAATGACACGGGGTGAAGTATCATCAATATGCTGATGATTTCCATTGTACATCTCTGCTTCAGGCCGACCAATGATGTTGTGGAGGTTCTGTCCTAGTGTCTGCAGGCTGTGGGGTTTTGAAATGGGAAGAACAGGCTTACACCTTTGCTTTGTAAGCTGCACTGGCTCCCAATAATCTTCTGGATGCAATTCAAGGTATTGTCTGTCATCTTAAAGTCCTTCATGGCATGGGTCTGGGATATTTGAGAGACTATTTTTCTCCAACTGTTTCCACCTGCCCCATCAGGTCTGGCAGGAGGGGCATGCTTCAGGCCCATCTATTAAATCATGTCATCTAGTGTGACTCAGGAAGTGTGCCTTTTGTGTCACTTCACCTGCCTTTTGGAACATATCCCACCCCAAATTAGAGTGGCTCTGACCAGTTAGTTTTTCAAAAGGTCTTAAGATCAGGCTGCTCTCCCAGGCATGGAGATCAGGCAGTTAGCTGAGCCTGTGAGGTATTATTAATTTATTATTGTTGGATTTATCTTTGGTTGACATTTATTTTTTGCTTTTGTTATGTTTATCTATTTTTTATTGTTAAATTGATGTTTTTAACTGTGTTCGCCATCAGAGATGGGCAGCCTTATAAATAGAATAAAACAAATAAATAAATAGTTGACCAATAATTGGTAAAGGTTTGAGAGACATTTTCACTTTATGGCTACTTTTCCTAATCTCCTCACACACAGGACAAAACTGGCAATAAGCTCTCATCTCTTAAGTGACACATGGTAAGTAAAAATGCCCAATCTAACTGGGTCATTTCAATGTTCATGTTTGGACTACAGTACCATTTTCTATAAAGGAGTTATTTTCCCAACAGATTTGTCCCTTGGTTCATTCTTTTTCTCTCAATTTGTTTCTACCTTGATCTGGTTTTTTTTTTTTTTGGTCTGATGTGAACAGACTGAAGGTCCCATTACCTCTCTTCATACAATGAAGGGTATAAAGCAGTTTTCTGTAATATGCACTTCATATAACTTTCATTTCCCCATTCTACAGATAATCTGGCCACCAGGTATTTTAAAGGAATTTTTGCATCCTTTTTAGAATAACTTTCTTGTCAGTTAGGTCTATCTTTATTAGGAATAAATCAGTGCCAGTATCTACCATACTGCTTAATGTATTCTGATGAAGTTTCACTGTTTCTCTTAAGGGATCCTTAATTTCTTCAATTTTAGGGATGAGAAAGCCACAACTTTTGAATATCTTTCTTTCAACTTAGGAGATACAGTATACTACTTGTCATTTCTAATTTGTTTTCATAGGACTTTCTCCACAACCATCAGCCTTGTTTTCTACAAAAGAAAGATGTTCTATCATTTTTCTTATTTACCCACTGTTTTAACTTTTCCCCATTTTCAGTAGGATTACTTGTGGGGAGGGGGGATGACAACATGTGTATGCAACTGATGCAAATTACATAATTGTGCCATTTCTGCAACAAAGCTTTGATGCACATATCATTTTGATATCATTGTGGATTTTTACAGATGTCTTTGATCTAGACTAAATTCATCTTAGATTATTAGCTGGTCTGTTGCCAATCAATTGTCTTCTCTCCCTCAAACAACAGAAAGACTTATTTTTCTCTATTAAGGATTTATAATAAATCAAGTGAGAGACAGAGTTGGCTAATACTGTACTTTAGATAGGAAAAGATTTTTTAGGAATTAACCAATAAAATAGTCAAAAAATTAAGGGGGGGATTTTAGAGTGATTTAAAATCATAATCCAGTACTTTATTATATAAAACTGGAAGTCAAATGACTCAATAAATCCTGACTACATTCTAAACTGGACTTGGTGGCATTTATCTGTTTGTATGGATAATAAATCTGAGATGTTGCTGTGAAGGAGAACCTCAGACATCATCAAGGCACCTTCTCCCTTTAAAAGTCTAAGAACAGAACACTGTATCAGCTAATACTGAGGAGCTGAGTTGTGGTTGAAGCAAGAACTTTTGCTAATGGTAAAACAGCCCACCCACATTTCTGCACCGCTTCAGGGTTGCAAGTGGAAATACCACATTCTTGGCTAAAATTAAATCAGCTCAGCTGCCAAACATAGATAATGATGCAACAGTATAGTCCGTAGATGATTTTGGAGTAACACAAAGAATTTATATGTACAATTTTATGTATGTATGTATATATGTATGTATGTATGGAAATATATGCCCTGTTTGTTTTTATTTGTTTTTTAGCTTTATTTTTTTTTCTTCTTTTATAATTCTGGGTGTTCTTTTTCTTTTTCTTTGTATTTAGTTAATAAAAGAATGGAGGGAAAGTTATATGGGAATGTCCATAGTAAAACATTGGCAGTGAGTATGGAAAATGCATCAAATTTTTTTTAATTGCTTTTTGGAGTACTTTCTTGGACTACAGATTAAATCACCATTCAACAAAAACAAAACGAATTTACACCAGTGGCATTGAAACTAAATGGGAAGTGCAGTGAGTATCATTCTTCTCTTCAAAAATCATTTTTGTAAACCTAAGGAGAATAGGGCTACCAGATTTGTAGTGCAAAAAATCTAGACAACCACTAGATAACAGCAAAGAGTTACAATTTTCTATATATTTTCTTTGTCATTTAGTGATCATCTAGATTTGTGCAGCCCAGATCTGGTAGCTCTAAATAAAAACTAGTGACATTCCCACATTCTTTTGTTTTTGGCAGATATTGCCCGATCAGATTTACTGGTTACAAAAAGCAAAAGAAAAGTGAGATTTTATTTCTGAGCCAAAGGTATTCTGATATAAGAACTACTCTTTGTAACAAAAAGTAGCCCTATTTTCTTTCCTCAGCATAGTTTTCATCTAAGTAAGATTGTTATTATATTTTTTATTCCACCTTTTATGTGGACCAACAAACAAACAAACTCAAGGCAGTGAACATACCTAGTACTCCTGCCTCCTATTTTCCCCACAACAACCACCCAAGTTTATTTGTTAAACAGTCTAAAGAAACAAAATGAAGGTCGTGTTAATGAAAGTAATGGAAAAAGCCTAAAAGACAGAGAAGAGCAACAGAAATGGTAAGAAGTACCTGTTCTAATTTTTGTCATACCTAACAGCAATATTTTTTGTAAACCAAACTCTTCATCCCAATCTACCAGCTGCAATTTTTATTATTTTTTGTTTAACTAAAGAAAAAATACAGTCTTTATTTTAAACTATGTCTAGAAATGTTTAACTTAAGCAATAAATCTCAGATTAGAACAAAAAATTAAAAAGAATACTGCCTTACCATTGTGATGTTAGTTCTTTTCCACTTTTTGGAAAACAGACAAGGATATAAGAGATGAAGGCACATGTACGCTAATGCAACTATCTCTGACCCTCCCACTCTTACGTTAATTTTTTGTTTTCATGCTTAGGGAATCTCAGAAAGAAAAGCAGAGTCCAAAATAATATGGTTTCTTAGTAGACAGGGTATGGCAAAGTTTAAGAAATGGCATTATTCTAAGATGAAACATAGCTTAAAACACCTGAGAAAAGCAAGGTTTAAGAAAGCTAGTACTTTTGGAAAAAGCAACAGACACTGGTTTTGAAGAATAAGAGAGAAAACATGTAGAAGTGTCCAAGTAACTAATGATCAGTTACTGTTGGAACTCTAAATCTATAAACAAATATATGAATGGTATGAATTTGTGGGCAGCTTAATCATACGGATTTCAAAGTACTTTTTCAAAATTTACCAGAATTACATACAAGTTCATTTTCATTTCCCTCAAATATATTACTCAGAGGGGCATACAATATTTTAAAGATTAAACTAAATGTTAATCTAACTTTAGTACTGAGCACAGCAGATATCAGTGACCCTGCATATTTTATTCACATTTCCATGAAAAATAATAGCTGCAACTGAATATCCAAGTGCATAGACTTGTCAACATACATTTGCTAGCTAGCATATAAATGAGCACATAAATCATAGTAGTTCTAGGTAGCGTTTATGAGAGACTAAACTTTTTTTTGCTGAAAACTTCAGTGAAGCCCTATTTTTTAAAAAAGTTTTCAGTTCATCAGGAAACTATTGGGAATGGACTCAGAGTTGCTAATTACTGGTCTTACATATCTGTGTTTTGCAATTTTACATTATCTTCAATCTCTTTCTATAATTAAAAATATCATGTTAATCTTCCAGAAATGAGATGAAGAAATATGGTGATTTAATTATTGTTTTTTAAAGGTAACTTTCCATCTCACTAGAAATAATAAAGCTTATGATGAAGCTACTTTACGTGTAGGTGAGCTTATTATTTTCCATAATATCTAAGATAAAAATAATCTCCAAGTACCAATCCTGGTGACTCCATGCAGTTTTCTTGGCAACAAATAAGGATGTGTTCATATATTGTCGAAGGCTTTCACGGCCGGCATACAATGGCTGGTGTGGGTCTTCCGGGCTGTGTGGCCGTGTTCTTGAAGTTTTGTTTCCTAACGTTTCGCCAGCACCTGTGACCGGCATCTTCAGAGTGCAGGAGCACAGACAGGAGCAGTTCTCTCTGTGCCCAGGGTGATGTGACCCTTCTGTGGGTATTTATAGAGATCTGAGGGGCGGGGGAAAGGGGGGACTGGGTGTGTGTGTGGGGGGTTGAATTACTGAGTGGCTGCTTGTTTTGGTGTCAGAATCTGTGTGTATCTTCCTGGGGATTAGGCAGGGTTTTTTCTTCTATTGAATTGTTAACGAGGGGCTGCTGGGGGTGATTAGCAAGTTCATTGTGTGAACTGTTCACATGTCCTGGTGGTTGAGCTGAGTTTGTTGACCTTTTGCAGGCTGTATTTTTCAGGATTGGTAGCCAGGTTTTGTTGATTTTTAGACTTTCCTCTTTTTTACTGACACTGTGCTGGTGTTTGTGAATCTCAGTGGCTTCCCAGTATAGCCTGGTATAGTGGCTGTTGGTGTTGTCCGGTATCTCTGTGTTTTCAAATCGGATTTTGTGTCCAGTGTGCTTGAGAGCATGTTCAGCTACTGCAGATTTTTCTGGTTGCTGTAGTCTGCAGTGCCTTTCATGTTCTTTTATCCTGGTATGGATGCTGCGTTTTGTGGTCCCGATGTATACTTGCCCGCAACTGCATGGTATGCGGTATACTCCTGCAGCGGTGAGGGGATCCCTTTTGTCTTTTGCTGATTTTAGCACTTCTTGTACTTTTCTGGTGGGTCTGAAGATTGTTTGGAAATTGTGTTTTTCCATCAGTTTTCCCATGCGGTCTGTGACCCCTTTGATATAGGGCAGAAATACTTTGTTGGTGGATGGCTGTTTTTCTTCTTCAGTCGCATGTTGCTTTCTTGGTTTGATGGCTCTTTTTATTTCATTTTTGGAGTAGCCATTCGCTTGTAGGACCCAATTAAGGTGGTTAAGTTCAGAGTTTAGGAATTGGGTTTCGCAGATCCGATTGGCACGATCCATGAGGGTTTTGATAATGCCTCTTTTCTGACATGGGTGGTGGTTGGAGTTTTTGTGTAGGTACTGGTCTGTGTGGGTGGGTTTTCTGTAGACTTTGTGTCCTAATTTGAGGTCTGGTTTGCGTATGACCAACGTGTCTAGAAATGGAAGTTGGCCGTCCACTTCTTTTTCCATGGTGAATTGTATATTGGGGTGGACGCTGTTTAGGTGGTTCAGGAACTTCTCTAGGTCTTCTTCATCCTGACTCCAAGTTGCAGAGGTGTCATCCACAAATCGGAACCAGACTGTTGGGGTAGCGGGTGCGGTTTCTAAAGCCCGTTTTTCAAAATGTTCCATGTAGAAATTTGCTACGACTGGGCTCCCCAGGAAGATACACACAGATGCTGACACCAAAACAAGCAGCCACTCAGTAACTCAACCCCCCACACACACACCCAATCCCCCCTTCCCCCCCCCTCAGATCTGTATAAATACGCACAGAAGGGTCACATCACCCTGGGCACAGAGAGAACTGCTCCTGTCTGTGCTCCTGCACTCTGAAGATGCCGGTCACAGGTGCTGGCGAAACGTTAGGAAACAAAACTTCAAGAACACGGCCACACAGCCCGGAAGACCCACACCAGCCATGTGTTCATATACTTCATTGAGTCTGCAGCCCTGGTTTAACTTGATAGCAATCTGCTGTCCATGTATTAAATAAGCCCAGATAGTTTGGCCCAGATAGTCCCACCTGCTGAGACCATAATGTCTACCAACTGCAAGCACAGGAGTGGCATCAGACTGCATTCCGTGACTATGATGTTTTATTTTAGTGGTAAATATAACAACCAGAAGATACGATGAGGTTCAGCCAAAATTATAACAGTGCTAATAAAATCAGGAAAGACTATACAGAATATTGATTAAATGAGTGACATATGTAGAAACTAAAAATATATCCATAAAGTGTTAACATAGAAGTAGCTCAATCCTTTAACATATTGTTAAATCTAACCATATAGACCATCTATTGTTCCATCTTCTCAGTTTTGGTACAATATGTTATTTCAGTACAATAATATTTATATGATATACCTAGATTCCTAATATTCTAGGAACCTTAGGATATTGAATACAGATAAGAGAAAAAAAGTAGATATTCTATCAATATTAATTACAGTTTCAGATATTAATGTTATAAGCATGATAACTATTTGACTTTTCTTCAAAATTAAATATAACATTAGAAATGAAATGAAAAAAATGAAGAAACAGCATGCATCAAAATATTTGTTTTATAATAAAAGTTTTGGTCTTAAGCTAAATTACTTGATATTAAAATCTCCATCGTATTGTTACATGGGATATGTGTGTGTATATAAATATGGATGTATACATATTAATAAAGGAAAAATAAATGAGAACAAGTTTAGCAATTTGAAATTTCAAAAAAAAAATTAAAAAGTTAAAAGTCTCACGACTATGAATTTGAACATTCTACATCTGGAAATAATAATTTGCACAAACTTTCAAAAATTTGGCATGAAGTAACTATTGGAAAGTGCCTTAGGTATGTCTGATTTAAGACAGCTTGAAAAATGGACAGCTTTAAAAAAATTATTTATGCTTGTCCTTAGTCGTCTTTTTTTTTAATAATATAAACATTTGATTAAATTATGAATATCTTTACCTTTTTATTTTTATTTTATTTTATTTGGAAATGTATTATGCCTGAATCAAATTCTTAGCTTTTAAATCCCCAGTGTTTAGTATATGTAAATTTTTCAACATGTAGTCTTGTTGAAGACACTGATTTCTCTTCTTAAAGAAAAGTTTGTTCCCTGGCTGTTATTAGAAAGAGAAGGAAGGTTTTATTTCTTTTTCTAGGCAGAACTAAGTGGACTGTGTACTAAATTTATATGGTTTAGGGAGATAGGATAGAAAAAGCAAGGGAAAAGATTGGGTACATGGAGGCTCAGTTGTTAGTAAACCCACATTCTGAGGCAGTTACACTTGCATTGTCTACATTAAACTTAATGTAATACATTACACTAGTATGCATTAATTTGGAACTTCTTTGCTTTCATGCATAAACACACCACAGTACTCCATTTTTGAAAGACTATTTGTCCCCTGAACATCTATTCTGGGTAGAGAAATTCTCTCATTTTGTTTCAGGGGCAAAAAAAAAAAAATCAAATGTGCTTCCCCCATTTACAATGAGGATTACACAAGATTCAGTTGAATTAAGGTGGATAATTAATTAAATTAAACATCTCTTGAAGATATGTATTTTAGAAAGATTCTTCCTAAGGACTGTATTGTAATTTATTAGAAATTTACTCTTGCCAAGAGGTCCCAGCATCAGCCTTACTAGTTAATTGCCTCTTACTACAAAATTTAGTGCAATCCTGACATTTTCTGGACAGGATTTTCAACAATCAGAACTTGTAATATCACTATAAAATATTGATTTATTGCTTGAGAAACCAATAAACCATTTTCACATAGCTGAAGAGGTTGGATGATACAATTGGTTATTTAAAATACTATCTTATACATGTCTATTCAGAAGTCTTCTTGAATTTATTAGGATTTTCTGCTAAGAAAATGACTTTTCAGTCTTAATCTACAAACACTGTATGTAAACTAATTTATGGAGATATTCTTCCAGTGTTTTTAAAACACCACACAGGGTATTAGAAGAGAGGGTGAGGATTTTGCAGATGAACTGGCTGGGGAGAAAAGATTTAGGACTCCTCCTTCAACCCTCTGCAGGTATAAAATATTTAATCAGGATTGCCTGTACCCCCATATCCCCACTACTGTAGCCTCAGTCAGAAGGAAATCAAAAGAGAAGCTGCATGCTCTATATTTTATGTATTCTGTAGTTTAGCACTGCATGTCAGTTCTGAAAATCCCATCCAAGTTTAACTTTAGATTGTTATTACTTTCTTTCCAAACAGATTTAAAACAGACAATTCTCTGATAGGGACTATAAAGTGAATGTAAGGAGCAGTATAAAAATTGACTGCCATACTATATATAGCAAAGGAGTGGCTAGCATCTGAAGAATTTCAACATACAACATGCTTGTTTTCAGATCTAATTAAAAAGGCATTCTAGTTTTGTAATACAAGTCGTCTGCAGTTTAAGAACAAGTTCCATTCCCAAGGTCTGTTCTTAAGTCAAATTTGTACGTAAGCCAAAGGCTATATAGAAATATAATATTGTATAAGTAGTATTGTGTAATGAACCCAAACCATTGTGTATTTAACTCAAATTATTGTGTATTTAACTAAACTTTAGCTACAGTAGGCTCCGTTCTTAACTATGGGTTGTCTGTAACCTGGGCATTCTTAACCCGGGGACTACCTGTACAGTAACTGTATTACTAAGCTATTAAAATATCCTGGTGTTATAACAATTCTTCTTGCTCAGCACTTTTTTCCCAAAACATCCCCCCCCCCCGAAGAAAACATAGTTCCTTCTCTTACTGGAATGAATGAATGGATATGGGCAACCACACTAAAAGAATGTTGACAAACATTATTTAGTATTTTGATGAATAGGAAATGGAAAAAAGGGAAAGGCTGTAGATTGTGCATTGTTCAAAGCAGCTTTTGCTGTTTTCTCAGATTAACTCCCCATTCCCATCCCCTTTTACACAGAGGGTAAAAATTTTCTTTACTGAAGAATATCGAAATGATTTGAAGGATGAGACACATCACAATTATCTAGGAAGTATGAATTTTGAACTTCTTGAATGTTAAGAGTTTTGAGAAAAGAGCTAATTCTGTCAGTGCTCAGAGACAATATTTCTTAAAACCCAACAAAAGGCAGCCAATGGCCTGTTCCACTCTGTTCCACAATGAAGAGATTTCTGTAGGAAGGAGGATACCTGGAAATGGTTGGGAGAGATTACATGTCTTTACCCCTAGCCCTGACAAAAGTCTCAGCAGCACATAGCCAATCTGGGCTTATCTAGGAAGCTGAGTGTTATTTCTAATTAGGACTTGGATAGAGGACCACATGGGAATTCCAGCTATATTAGGAATATTAGGAAGTAAAAATATTATAATATTATAAATATTATAGTAAAATATTATATTATATTATATTATATTATATTATATTATATTATAATGAAGTAAAAAATAAACTAAGAAAAAGGCATAGGCAAATCATTACCATAATGCTGCCCAGAAAATTGCATGAATGGAAATACTATGAGTTGAGTTTGAATCAAGAGTGTCTTTACTTCTTTATATAAAGGGACTAGTAGAGTCTGCATATGCGGAAGTCAGAGAGAGAGACAGAGAGAGAGATAGTATCTGTCTGTCTGTCTGTCTTTTCCAAGAAATACTATGGTACTGTGTGTTCTACTACATCAACATTTCCAGTCCTAGCAGCCTCAGATAGATTGGCCAATAGTGAGTGATCCTGGGAGCTGTTATCCCATAATATCTGGACAATCACAAGTTCTTCATCCTTGCCCCTGAAATTTGATGGGGATTCAAACATTAATGCTCAGTTTACTGTGTATGTATGTGTGGATGTACTTTCTATATATGTAAATAAGCTTTAAATCACATACATTCCCTCAATCTCCAGTGAACTGCTTTTATAAAGGTCAAGCCCTCAAAAGTTCTTACTAATCTGAAGTAGGATGAATGTGTGAAACAATGTTGTCAAATCCAGTTTTTATACATTTTTTATTTGTTTGGATCATTGTAAAGGAATTTAGAGATGATCTTGGGGAAGGTACAAAAGAACCATTCCCCCCAACACTAAGGGGGGATTTGCAGAAAAGATTACATAGTCCAGCACTGAAGCAAGAGTAAGAAAGAAACTCAGAATAATTCTGCCTTGATTTTGTTGAACATAAGGACATAAAAAAACTTTGGCAGGCTATCAAGATTCTGTTATATCCTACAACAATAAAGTAGTATTCCTGGAATCTCTGCAGTGTTAGTTTTTGACCTAACTTACCTTGAAGGGCTGACAATTATATGCCACTTTTCAGCATAAAATTTTAGACTGTCACAAGTTAAAAGAATACATTTATACCATTAAATCATCAACAATGACACAACATAAAACAGAAACAGCAGCAAGAAGCAATGAATCTGGCTGAGCCTTAAAACAGCCATTAAAGTAATCATTCAATATGCAGAAATGCCTGGGCAGATTTTAAAGTATTGTAAAACCTTTGAGGATGACCAAAGATAACAAATTAGGTATATGGAAGATTTTCCAGGAAGATATTCTAGATAAGATGCCACAGCCAAGAAAGCTCTCTCCAGTTACCATCAATCTCAGATGTGAAGCTAATCCACTATTTCATGTTAGCAACAGCAACAACAAGCCAAATTAATGGAAAAAATACAGCAACAAAGCATTTAATAAGATGTTAATGAGAGAATAATATAAGACAAATCCTAAATCTTCTGGATTTTTTCCCTTTCCCCAGCTGTTTCTTCTAGAAAGCATGTTGGTAACTATGAACATACAACTTTCATAATCTAATGTTCTTAGTGTATCTTTTTATTATATCTTTTTTTTAAGGGTTTGGGCAGATTCAGCTTTGTCTTTCAAACAAAGAACTGACAGAAAGTTCTCTGAATTGGTGATAAAGGTTGGATATATGGTTATTTGATCAATCAGTACTTGTAGTTTTTGCAAGTAACATATTTGCCTTAAATTATCTCGATTCATTATGGTATCTAATTTTACATGACAAGTAAATTATTTTTAATTAGATTGATATGAAATGGCTATGCATACAAATCACTCTTTAATTATATCAAAAACTCTGCATCTGATCTTGCAGCCACGTGAGTCTTTCCAGATTTGTATCTATACAATTCAATCATACAGTTGCAGTTGGAAGAACAGTTTTGGGGGAATGTATGGGATCATCTCTTCCTGGTTGTTACTACCTGTCCTACCCAATCTGGCAAGAGAGGCATGTTGTGGGTACCGTTGGCCAAGGAGCGTCAGCTGGTGGGCCCTCAAAGAAGAGCCTTTTCTGCCATGTCACCCATCCTCTGGAACATCATCCCTTCTGAGGTTAGGCTGGCCCTGGCCCTGCTGGCCTTTTATTTTAGCAATTGTATGTATTTTTTATTTATTTTTAAATTGTGTGCTCCTAGAACTTTTTTTTTTTTTTTGCTATGGGAATTGTATAGTTTATTATTAGCTGGAACTAATCTTTTATAAATAAATGCATAAATGCCCATTGGAAAGGGAGTGAAGAGCTTCTGAAGTACTGATTCTAGCTCGGCATTTACTCCTCTATGGGAAGCTTATTTATGTTTAATTAAATTTAATACTGTTATTGCAGTTTATTTAAAGTATCTTTGCCTCACTTGTAAACCTTTTTAGAGTGATTTGTTTGTTAAAAGAATATAAATGACTGTAATGAATCAAACATACTAGAACTTGAGCTTCTTTATATGCAATATTTTGACCACTTATTGGAACTTTTATCAATCTCCTATAAAATTAAGATATTAAAACCCAGTGTTTCAATTATTTATAAATCTCGTTCTATAGATTTTTAAAAATAAGTCTAGCTTTAGAGATGCTAAGTTTGATATCAACTTTCCTGTGAAATAAGCAGAGCTAGAAATTTTTTCACTATCCCATAGGTGTCACTTATTGGCCTTACTCTCCATACTCACAACTATTATTGTTCTTTTGTCCTTGAAGTTATTGCTTGGATTTGTTCATTCTCTAAAGTTATGTTATTTTATTACTGTAGTGTAATCATGCTCTAGATATTGTAAAGTAACATCTTTGGGTGAGAACATCTTTTTATCATTTTATCTGAGTGAAGATAATGAATGAATGGCTTGTCTTTGAAAATGCTTGAAAGTTCTTGATGCAGCTGCAATTCTGTTAAATAAGACAGGGCAACTTGATTATGTTAATTGCTTTCCAGTTCATTTCCATGCCCATATCGAAATAATAATTATAATCTTCAAAGGAGGGCCAGTTCAATAAGTAGATGTTGTTGAACTACATTTTTCAGCATTCCTCAACAGAGATATTGCTGGTTGAGAGTTGCATCAATATCTGGGAGTTTAGCAATAGCTGGAGCATCACAGGTTCCTTAATCTTACTTTAAAGTCTGGAATTATTTGGGATTCAGTCTTGACATTGACTTTTCCTGACCATACTGAATCAAGCCTTTGGAACTTCTTTAGAGCCCTATTTCATGTGCCATTGCCAGTAAAGTTAGATAAAGGGCTCCTATGGAGAGGGACTTCTCAACTGTAGTTTTCAGTTCCAGGGCAGAGATGTATATCATCACCATACTGATGATACTTAACCCTGCACCATCAAATGACATCATCCAGCAGCTTCAAGTAGATGTTAAATAGGAGTGGGGACAGCATCAAGCCATTATGAACCCTACAAAGAAGGGGCCTTGGGCTAGATTTTTCCTGCCCTCACTAACACCAACTAGAGCCATCCTGGGGAAAGAAGAAAAACCACTTAAACACTGTGCCGCCCACTTCTAATATCTGAAGCCAGTCAGAAAGATACCATGTTCAATTGTGTTGAAAGCCACTGAAAGATCAAGGAGAGCTAGGATGAATGCACCATCCCCATCCAGTTTCCACCACAGGTCATCCACAAGCTCATTCAGTACTGTTCTGGTCCCATACCCAGGTCTAAAATCTGACTGAAAGGAGCCCAGATAATCTGCTTCCTTCAGGGCTCTCTAAAGCTTCAGCACAACCTTCTCAGCAACTTTCCCTAAAAAAGGAGGTTGGAGACAGGATAGAAATTGTCCAATACCGTTGGGTCTCATGACGGCTTCTTAAGGAGGGGCCAAACTACTGCCTCCTTAAGCACTGGCAGGACTGTCCCTCTCAAGGATGAATTCACCATCACTAGGACCCAACCACATGTCACCACTCAGGAAGCCGTAGCTAGTTAGGAGGGACATTGATGTAACACACAGGTGGCTGAGTTTACAACCCCAAGAACCTTGTCTACTTTCTCAAGGCTAATTGGATCAAACTCCCAGGTAACCAAGCAAAAACAAGCATCAGTCAACTCCATGGACGAGCCTCATGGCCAGAGTCAAGCTTGGAGTGAATTCAAACAACTTTATCTGACAAATGCATAGCATATTCCTCACAATGGCCCTACAAGTGAATCTCCAGCTCTGCCTTGTCAAAGAGGAACCAGATCACTCTAAACAAGGCTGCTGGGTGTCTATCTGTGGATGCAATAAGAGTGGAAATTTATTGATGTTTTGTTGCTCTTATTGCTGTAAGGTATGCCTTTATGGTGATTCTAGCTCATGCTTGATCAGATTCACTCCTTGTTGTTCTCCAGAACAACTCTAGATGTCTCTTCCCAATTTTATCTCCCTCATCTCCTCTGTAAAACAAAGGAAGCTCTGGGAGCAGAGAAAAGCCACATAGGCATGATCCAAAGCCCCTACTGTCCTATCATTGGAAGCGGCAACTAAAGTTTCAGTCGCATCATGCACCAGACCTTCAGGAAGAACCTCCTCTGAAACCCAACTGAGTCCACAGGTGCCTGGGTTTGACCAATCAAACAGGGAGGGGCTCATCAAGTGCCTTCCCTACATTTTTTTTAGCATTGGGAAATATTTTTTCCTTTAGATCTTTAAATAAAAAGATGTGTGCAACATCTAAAAATACACATATTGGTTTAAAAGTGACATTCCTTAAGTGTGAGAGAGACAATGCATCCTTTAAAGGTCTTTTCCCACTACTGAGTTAAAATGTGATCTGCTATCCTTGAGTTGGCAGAAAACTATCAAGATGAAATTTGTTGCCAGCAGCCCCAAATCCTTGTCCTGTCTTTATTGCCTCTGTTCTGATTTGCTGCTGCATGGTGTCATTCTGATTATTCACATACAGTGTGTGATAGGGAAATCTATCACTTGAACCCTCTGCCTTTGTTACTTTCCCTCTTCAGCATATTACCAGATGGTAGGAAAGACATTTGCCAGTATGGCACTGTAGCAGGAATGAGGTTGGTCTGATTGCACAGAGTCCATCCATCATCTCTAGATTTCTTGTGCCTCTCCTTCTATACCTTAATTTGTCATAATTCAAATTAAATAAAGTGTTTTTAAAAATCCATAGTTTGGATTCACAGATGGAGCATTTCTTTATATATAGTGTGTGTGTATATGATTCCATTATTCCACTGTTATGCCATTTCTTCCTCATCTTACACCATTTATAATAATGCTAGCTGTGTAGTCGAGTGTTGTTGTGCAATTCTCACTGACCATCACCTTCTGATGTTTTATAAAATGTTGTAATGGAATGTGTGGACTGAGAGGCAGGGGAGGGGAATGCTTAGCTGGAAGCATAGATTCCAAGACTCTTAGCAACTCCTGTTGTCAGCCCTACAAGGTAGACCAGACCAAGAAATGAACACTATATTGGTCTAAAACTACTTTTATTACAATTGGTTATAGTAACATAATCTTGCAAATCTGAATGTGCTTCCTGTCCTCCCTCTTTTATATATCATATGAATTAGGGGGGTACCTGCCTAACCTTGTCTACCTTGAAAGGCTGGCAAATGGTGATAACCACATGTCATGTCCTTTCAGTACTGTTAGCCAGTACTGAAATAGCCAGCACACTGCTTTTGTCGGGCTCCAGCCAAGAACAACAGGGAAATAGTCCATCCAAGTTCAGTTCCTTTATTGCTTATATCATATAGACAGAATCTTGCCAGACTAAATCTATACTACTCTACTCTAGTGGATATGCCCTTGGAGATTCTAGGGAGTGGCTATCCTAAATCTCTTCCTCTTCCCACACTCCTGCTCTGGACTGTGCTGTCTCTTGTCTCTCCCCCCACCCTTCCTGGAATGTGCTCCCTCTTTCCTGAGAAGCTGCTGCTCCATTGCATTCCATCACAGCTTTGCAGATCCAAAGGACCACTGAAGTTGAGTGGGGATCAGAGAGGAGGGAGTATCTGCACATCAGCCTGAAATGGCAATAAGCACCATTCTGATTTTACCCACTGTTGGTCACCTAACTTCATGTCCACATAATGTAACACATTTTGCCTATCTAGCAGCTATCATTGAATGCTGTTATTAGGGGAAAAACACTACTTTAACACCAGTACAGGTAAGAATGACTTAAGTTTTTCTCGCTGATAGGGTGAGGTTGAAATGAAGGCCATGACTCAAACATGCCCTGGAAAAGAAAATGTTGCCAGAGCATGTCAAGCCATGGTTAGGGCATCGTCTAAGACATTCCTTTGGTTATAACCACTTGTATTAAAAGTGCTATTAAAAATGCAGCTCAATTAGAAGCATTTTAATGAATTAAGTGTGTTCTTAAGCAGTCAAACAAAATAACATTGCAATACTGAATAATATGATTTTAAAGCACATTATCACATTAGTATGCAACATGATATATAACAAACCAGTGCCACACCTATTGCACATCCTGTACATTGCTGTGAATAAGTGAAAAATTCTATAGAATGGACAATTGTGCTGAAAATATCTTTACTTTCCTAAAATGGAATCTCATTAATAAAGAAGCACTTTACTGTAAAGTATATTAAAACTACTAACTAAATTGATCTCATCTCATAATGATACATGAGAAGAGTGAATATGCTGTTTGCAACAAAATGAGGAACCCCACAAGTTCTTGTATTAAAATAATGTATAACTTAAATGTATAGCTTGCTTCATGTTATACCTTTACTTAAATGTATAATTTAATAGATAATATATTACTTAATGTATAATAATGTAATAGAATTATCAATCCACAAACCCAATATAATATGTCAACCCACAAACCAAATATAATGTATAATAATAATGTAATGTAATCCATAATATTTACATATATAGCTTAATAGATAATATAATAGATACTTTAGAAGAATTAACCTGTTACTAAAGGCTAAGAAACTTTACTGCTAAATCATTCTGAATCATCTCTAGAGTCTTAATTCTCAGTGAATGTGAGTAATGCTTGAGTTTTACAAGCATTATGCGAATCCTAGATATTTTTCAATACAAGAAGTAATCTTTTGTGGCAATCTTGGTTACCTCTGGAAAAGCAATCAGTCTGCTACCCAAACCGGCTTTTGCTCGCCCTTAGATGACAAGATGTGAATTGTACTTAATGCTATATGTCATCTCCAAATGTGGGAGGATGTGTCTATCAGTTTTGCAAAGTAGGCATTTCACCATTAAATATATTGGCTTCAGCTTTACTTATTTTTATTACTGCAGTGCACAAATGATCTCCACAAAATTCCTGGCCAATTGATACAAAGGCCTGATGAAGATATACATAAAAAGAAAAGTTTATTATGGTCTAGTATCAAGTATAGCCAGAAGCACATTGTGCCCAATAAATGCACTGCCATAAAAGACTTGAAACTTCTAATAGGCCTGCCTTAGGCCACTGAATTTGTAAGAAGTTTGTTATTTATTATGTACTGTTTATATTTTAAAATTCTATTTTGAGATTCTTCAAATACACAGTGATGAGATTGGAACAGTATAGAAATTACATTAATAACTAAATACATAAAATAAGAAGTCCTGCTATGCTATGCTCATCTACTGATTCAATGTTTAGCTACGTCTGGATTGAAATATAAGAAACAGTATTAGCCTGGCTTCTCATCCAGCAAGAATTATGACACTGAGAAGAGTCCTGGAACCAAGAACTATAAGTCTTGGCAGGCCAGCAGAAGATCATACAGAATACTGATGTCATGGGCAGGTTAAATAAAAGAGAAACCAAAAGGGAAGAATGAATAGGAATATGGTAAAATTAAAGGAAGCAAATATTTTCTTCATTTAAGGAGATAAGCATTTATTACATCAAAAAGCAAAGGTGTGATGATTGCATATCTCATGGCATCATTTGGAAAACTGAAGATAGTCTTTATCTGGTTGGCCAAACAAAAGAATGTTGTGCAACATTGTTCATTATGAACTCTAGAAGTTATACAAATAGTTTTCAGTAGCTGACATTTTGTGCAAGAAATACTGAAAACACCAAAGTGACACAAATACTATAGCTTTTAAACAAAGAATGTGGTATATTATAATATGTAAATTAGTTGTATAGAATTATAACCCTGGAATTTCAGACTCTGATATTTAATTATGCATTTAAGATATAGAAAAGATACACACAAAATCTTGAAACAAAGTTTCATAGCAAGTCACAAAAATTTTCCAAAGGGGCCAAAATACCCAAAATGTACAAATCAGAACAGTAATGTATAAATCTGTTAAATTTGTAAAACTGAAAAACATAATCAATTGCACACCTAGTTCTAACACACAAGGCAATATATGCTACTAATGAGCCTAAACTTTTGATCAAGTCACAAATAATAGGTCTGATTCACACATAATACAAATCCATAAAATGTGTTACATCAACCCACAAGCCACGACACTACAAATATATATGTTACATATGAACTGCCAAAATATACAGGTATGTTTAAACTGATGCAAAGTGAAAATTGGGACGAAAATTAAATATAAAGAAGACTAAACTAATGACAACAGGTAGAACAACCTTTAGAATTGGCAATGAAGATAGCAAAGTGGTGGATAGCTTCTGCCTTTCAGGATCAATCATTAACAGTAAAGGATCAAGCAGTCAAGAAATATGCCACAGACTAGCACTTGGTAGAGCAGCCATGAAGGCCTTGGAAAAGATATTCAAATGCCATGATGTATGCATGATTCTGATCTTTGAATACCTACAAGGATCAGAATTGTGCAAGCCATGGTATTCCCTGTGACACTCTGTGGAAGTGAAAGAAGCAGAACAGGAAAAGTATTGAGGCTTTTGAACTTTAGTGCTGGAGAAGACTCCTGAAAATACTGTGGACAGTCAAGAAAACAAACTGATGGATCATCAAACAAATCAACCCAGAGTTCTTACTTGAGGCACAAATGACCAAGAGCAAATTATCCTATGTTGGACACATTATCCAAAGACCCAGCTCTCCGGAGAAGGCTCTAATGCTGAGAAAGGTGGAAAGAAAGAAAAAAAAGAGGATGAACGGTAGCAAGGTGGATGGACTCACTTACAGTGGCAATGAGTGCAATGCTGGAAGACCTGAAAGACCAGGTTAGAGACAAATCATCATGAAGAAAATTTATCTATGTGGTTGCTAGGAGTTGAAAATGACTTGATGGCCAATAAACAATCAATCAATTCAACTGATAATCAGGTAAAACAAATTGTTTTAATTATTTATTAATTAATTAAAAATTAATTAAAAATTAATAAATTATTAAATACAGATAAGTCAAAAAATGTGCATGCTGCATGAAAAAGAAGGAAAGAAACAAAAATATACTAGCTATCCAGCCAAGTAACCTTTGGGAAAAGTCCTTTTAGGTTTAAATATGGCAGAAAGAGGGGAAAATCTAAAGTTTTTCCCAACTACCAAAAGACTCTGAAAAGCATTTACCTGTTTAGATATTCCACACAGCAAGCTTCGTATTAAATGTCTCTTATCCAAGCAGAGACATGGATATCATTTTTCTATATTCCAGATCAATATGATGTACATATACAGTATATGACATGAATAAGGTAGGGTTCTTTAAACATGAAAACTATTACTTAAATGTTTTATAGTTTCCACTCTCCTAGCTTCCTGTTAGATCTGAGCTGAAGACATGCATAATATAAACATGCAGTTCACCAAGCTATACAGGTTTCTGTACTGTAGGTGGCAGATGATAGATGAGCAGAGAATCAACCTCCTCTCCCCGCATGCTTCACATGGTCTGTCTCCTTTTTAAAAAGTACTATTGAAAAGCACTACAAATTAGTATCTTATGCAGTCTTCTTTTTTTTCATATTTATGGTTTAATTTTCCAGCAAAAAGCAAAATTTCCCTCAGCTCACAACCTTTGATCTAAATGCTGTTTATGAGAAGATTAAAAGTGGTTACAAGAAAGCTATTGTACAACCTTGTCTCTAAGATAATTACTTAAACTCAGTTTCCATACTAGAAGAGAAATAATCAGTACTCTTTCTGCCTGCTAACTCTCTGACATATTTATACAAATAAGATGATCTGAGCACAGAAAATAATGCTTTCATAAAGCACCATCCAGAGCCCTGTAACCCTAACATATATATAGATTTAAGCCAACCCAGTCAATTGATTTCATGGGCCTGAATAGGAATAGACATCAGATTGATAATATCCCAATTCCTCCATCGAAATCTATCACAATAATTTGTTTGTGAGAAAAAAATATGCACACATTTCTAAAATTTCCTATATATGTAACACAGAATAATGAATTTTTATACTTTATATTATGCAAATGGAAAAAATAGATGGCTTCTTTTGTTTCTTATCAAAACAAGCTATTTCAGAATTCAGAATATATTCAATGACTTTCTTTCTAAAATAAAATGTAATACTAATACTTTTAGTTCTATCTTACCTTTCTAAATGAGGCTGGCAATGTAGATGAAGATATTGAATCCAGTGAGATAGCATAAGCAAACTGTGAATTTTGTGTTGGAACCAAAAGCTGCTCTTTTCCCTGAGTAGCATACGGCATATCAGGCATGTCACAATATCTGAAAAATAAAAAATAAAAAATTTGCCTTTAAGAGAAGCTGGAGTGTTAAACTGAAATGATATAAAAGATAATGTGTTTAATTTTTTTTTTTTGAAAACTCAAGCAATAACATGCAATTACTCACCACAGTGCCTACAGGGTAGTTAGAAAATAGTTGTTAAGCGGTTTACAGTCACCAGTTCTTTAGATAATGTAGATATTTCAGCCCCACTGAATTACAGCAATTTCCTCATTTTGTTGCAGGTCTCTTCCCGAATGCTGTATACCATCCTCTCTCTGTCTGCAGAAATCTAGCCCTCGTCTGGATTCCATAATTTAGAGAAGTGAGGGTGGTGATGGGAAATACTAGAACTCTCCCATGGCGGCATGGGCCTAATGAAATTTAATTTGTAGGGAAGTCTGCCAGATCTACTTATATTTAGAAGACTAGTTAAAACCAAAACTGTCCCCTGCACACAAACATTATCTTGCCACTGAATATAGCTTACTTCTAACTAAACATACATAGTATTGATATGTTATTATTCTAAATTCCATATAAGGACATTACTTTTATTAAACAATGCAAAGGTTTCAAAATATTCTGCAAGATTTGAGTCCTCTAAAACCTTTCACCTGGAAAGATGCTAAATACATGAAAAGCAGGGGAAACAGAAGGGAAGGATAAAAGTATCTGCATAGTCATAACTTTAGGTTAGACTGGGCAATAAAAAATATGAAAGAAAATATGGGATAAAATATGGAAAAAAAGACAATGACAGATGGAAAAATATGGAAGAACATAATGGCAAACCACTTTCATAACATGGAAGAAAACAACTTCACTGTGCCATAAAGTCAGCAGGAGTTGCGCTTGACTTGAACTTATAACCTTATCTGAAGATGATATATGGAATGAAACTGCAGACACTCAAATTAAGCTCTATCAGATGCTTGCAATTGTTTCATAAAATGTATTTGTTCTCTTCTCATTAAGAGAACAATATTGTTTGGTTGGTTGCAAACTATTTTCTATCATGTTTCCCAGGGATAGATGACATTAGAAGATACAGCCCCAAGCTACTTTTTTTTTGGAGTGAGTTTTCCATCCTAGCTTGAGAGCGCAGTTCATCCTTGACAGCCCTAAATGACATTGCCTATGTATAGGTTCTAATGAAACCCTAACCAATGATTCCCCAGGCTGCTCCTGAATCTGTACAGATTTTCTCCCACTGTTAGGGTCTTAAGCCTTCACTTTATGCAAAATTATTTTCAGAAGGTACCAGTGCTTCAGTAGTTCTAAGACATCTTTAGCAATCTGCCAGTTTATTCCTGGAGATTTTCCACTTTTGATACAATAACTTTGGAATGTGGAAGCCATGACATTGACTGTTCCAGATGTTATTTCTACCCAACTATCTTTCTATTTTCAGGAAATATTATTTTGGTTTCTATTACTTTTAACGTTGTATGCCACCTACACTCTTCTGGAGTTGGGCGGCCCTCTAAAATACATACATACATACATACATACATACATACATACATACATAATAAACAAACAAACAGACAGACAGACAGACAGACTGACTCTAGGACTGAGCTGTTACATGCCTTTGGATTTCTTCTTAGAGGACTTAACTGGCTTTTATATGTGACTGACTGCTGTAGTTCTGATTTTGCTGCCTTTAGGTTTAAAGTCATTTTTCTTTTATTATTTTAAATTTATGCAGCACTCCAATTTTTATTTCCTTATTTCATATTGCAAAGTGCAAATCTACAGTCAGCTCTAACTCCAATTTTGTCAGGCATTACATGCCCATGCCTGCTCATTCCTGATATCAGTTTTGCTTTCTTAACCTAATGGAATGTTAGAAAGAAATTTGGTCGGTCTGTCCTTCAGCATGATAACTGTCTGAAAATGGAATAGCACAGGGCCAAATTTGGTGTGGGAGAAGCCAGAAAAGGAAGTTGGGGTTTGAAAATTAGTCTGATCTGGCCAGGGGATATGGGAAAAAATCCAGAAAAATGTTCCCCAATGTATCCTTTTAGAGAGGCAATTGCTCAGCAGATAGAAATGCTGCCCACTGCTCCATATTTAGCACGGATCGCTTTGATCATGTGACCCAAAGTGGAACTATTATTAAGGGGTTGGAAAGAATGTAAGAAGCTATACTCTGCATGCTTTCCCTACCTTGTAAATTAATCAAATATTTCTATCATTCTCAACTCGGCTTTGCACAATGTGACTGGAAGAAGGAAAACTGCAGGTGAGTGCATTTCAGCTGGAAATATCTCCAAAGTAGCAAAAAGATATACATGAGGCTGCATATCAAGGAGGAACTTTCTTTTCATCACAATGTGCTTTTGAAAAATTCAGCATAGCAATCCTTAGAATAACAAGGAAGATTGAAATCTTGAAACTTTTGGTGAAACTCTGCCATCTAGTGAATTGAGTCTATTAACCCACTAATTATTTCAGCTGTTAAAATAAAACATATTAGAAAAGGCTAAAGTAATGTTTCTTATGTGGTATGTGAAATTTATTTTTTGTTACGAAAGTTAAATGGAATATCTAAGGTTAAGCCTGCATTGCAGCAGTAGAGTACAATAAACTTAACTGAAAATGTAATAAATGGATTAATATATGTTTTGGGTATATGCATGCCATTTTTTGTAATTATGTTTGGGTGGATAATATTTTTGCTTGGGCTATTTTTTATTTGTTTATTAAAACTTAATTGTACTTCAAATATTTTTTAAAAATATGCTTACAAAACATAAAAAATAATGAAACCCATTAATCAATTAATCAGAATACACTATTGCAAATTTAGGGCTGACAACAAACAACCAGGCCAAAAATCATCAAAAAGATCCCAGGTATGTACAGCAGGATTTCCTAGACCACTAATGGCACTGCCAAATTGGAAAAGGAAGGGGCAATGCTTCACCCGCTAGCCCTTGATGTTCCAACTGCTGCAATTTCTCTTCCCCCCTTTTTTTTCTATTTAGTTCTTTGTTGATCTTATTCTTCCTTCCTCTAAACTCCTGTTTGGTCTCCTTCCTTATTAGACAGTGAGAACTTTTTCTTTAATTCTGTTGAGAAGAGTCTGTCTCTGACACATGCTTGAGACAGTCCCCACAGAAGAACTCTTACTCTAGGTCCTGTTTACAGCAAGATTTCTGCTCCTGGTGATCAACTATTACCTATTCAAGCATTCATTACCAGATTTTCCTTTCCTAACAGCCTTCCTTAGCTTAGTGTCATCAGATATATTGAATTTCACAACTTTCATAATTCTAAACCAAGAGCTATAATATCAGGGCTACAATAATCCAGATTGATTGACTGATTTATTTATTTATACGGTTTATAGGCTGCCCAACTCCCAATTATTCTGGGCAGCTTACAATTAAAAAGTTTTTTAAAAAGACAAAAAAAAAAAGAGAGAGAGAGAGAGAATGAATGGAACGGACTGAAAATAAACATAAAACAAAAAAACAAAAAACCATCCAACCTTCACCATGACCCAAGCCCTGGGAAGAGAGCCAGATCTTTAATAGCTTTCTGAAGTCATCAGGATGGGAACCATCCAGATCTCTGGGGGGATATCATACTAGAGGCAGGTGCCATGACAGAGAAGGCATACTGCCCAGTCCTGCTAGATGATACTGCTTGATTATTGGGACCTGAAGTGCACCCATCTGCTTCCTCTCACTGGATGGGTAGAAACAACTGAGGACAGGCGATCTCTCAAATTACTAGGCCCTATGTCATTATGGGTTTTATAGGTGATAATCAGAACCTCAAATTGCACCCAGAAACCAAATGGTAACCAGTGTAGCTCACGTGGGCATAATAAGGCATGCCCATCACTGCCTGTACCACTGCATTCTGGACCAGCTGTAGTCCCTGAACGGTTTTCAAGGGCAACCCCATTTAGTGCACATTACATTAATCCATTTGTGAGTTGACTAAGGCATGAGTGACTGTCTGAAGGGCCTCCCAGTCCAGGAAAAGATGCAACTGGCACACTTAATGTACCTGTGCAAAGGGTCTCCAAAACATCCCCCAAACTGTATGCCAGTATTGAATAAGGAAGTGCAAAACCATCCAAGACCAAAGACAGAAGATCTCAGAGTCAGGGGCCCAAATATCTGCAGTCACACAATCTTGTCAGGATTAAACTTGAGTCTATTCCTCGCCATCCAGACCTGCTGAGCATCCAGACACTGGGACATGACCTTGACAACAACACTTGATTGGTCCAGAATTGAGTTGTATAATTGGTTATCATCAGGATACTGATACACGGCCCTGAACCAATGAATGATCTCACTCAGTGTTTTCATATAGATATTAAACAGAAAAAGTGAGAGCATTGAGTCCTGCAGCATCCCAAGGATGAAGGGCTGTAAATTCAATCTCTCCCCTCTGCTAACACTGATAGAAACCAGCCACAAATAAAGTAAGAGAACCACAGAATGGCGCCCCCTACCCCCAAACTTTGCAGACAGTCCAGAAGGATATTTTGATAAATGGTATCAAAATCCACTGAGAGATCAAGCAGCACAATGATGGACACAGTACTCCCATCCCAGCTCTCCTCTCTTTCATTAACTAATTAATTAATTAATTAAGAGCAACTAATTCTTAATTAATTAATTTTTAAATTTATTTATTTATTTTATTATTATAATATATTATTATAATTTATATTATATATTTATATATATAAAAATATATTATATAATAATAATATATTAATTTATTAATATATTTAATTAATTAATTAATTAAGAGCAACTAATTCTTGCCTTCATAGTGTAGTCTGGCCTGAAACCTGACTAAATGAGTCTAGCTAATCTGTCTTCTCCAGAATCCTTGAGCAGAAGCCCAACCACCTTCTCAACAAGCGTCTTTAAAAAGGTGGGTGGTAAATCATCCAGAATCACTGGGTCCAGTGATGGCTTCTTGAGAAGGGGCACACCACCACTTCCTTCAAGGCTAAGAAGACAACCGTCTCCATCAAAGAAGCAGATATCACCGCATGGAACCAGCCACAGGTCACTTCCCGGCAGACCTTGATCAATTAGGAGGTACCCAGAGCTAATGAATGAGTGGTTGACCTTACAGTTTGGAAGATGCTGTTCACTTCCTCAGGAGTCATAACTGCAAATTTGCTCCAGATAACTCTACAAGTCTCTGCCTCAGGCAGGTCCAATGGACCTGTCTAGTTGGAGTCCAACTCCAAGTAAATCTGAGTTGCTTTACCTGAGTTAGCAAGAACAGGCCTCACAATGTTCCTGTGGCTCATTCCTTCCCAGGAGGGAACAAGTCACCTTAAGCAGGGTCGTTAGAAGCTCTCAGCACACACAATATAGGAGAAAAAATAATGACTTTTTGTCAGCTTTGTCACCATGATGTAATATGGGCTCTTATTCAGATTCAGTTGGACTCACTCTTTGTCTTCCTCCAATGGCATCCCAAGAATCTCTTCTGGTGCTTCATGTCCTGGAACCTCTTAGAAAATTCAGGCACAATCTGGGATTGGTGCAAGGAAGAGCCCACATAGGAGCAATCCAGTCCAGGACCCCAGTCATCTTGGTGGTGACTAAGACCTCAGCCAAATTGCTCACCAGATCCTTAGGAAAACCCTAAGCTTCCTCTGGAACTCATCTAGGTCCATCACTTGCCCAACTAGGTCCATCTAACAAGCCCTGCCCCACTGCACAGCGGGATGGCCCCAGCAAGCCAAAAAGCAATTAGAGAGTAATTTGACTACAGCAACAGACTGATGGTAATGTTCTCCAAAACCAGTTCACATAGCAATTGCACCAGATCTAATATGCAATCTTCTGTATGCTTTGGGTTCTCAATAACTAGGATAGCTCCATGGTTGCCATGGAGGCCATGAACTCCTGGGCTTCACATTCACAAGTCCCCAAGGACAAGCAGCCTCCAAAACCAGCCCTGCAATGGAATCCAGCAAGTCAGGCAGGGCTGTCACTGTGCAGCAGGTAGGGTGGTACACCAGCAACAATCCCAACTGTTCCCAAGGCCCAAATTCAACCAGAGAACTTTGTATTTGGTACTCTGCAGGGCAGAGCCTCTGAGAGCCCATAACAACCCACAGTGATAACAGCCACCCCCTCCTCTCTCCTAGAGTCATGGAGGCGGGCATATTTCAGACAGGGGAACCCTACCCTCTGGACCCATCCAGGCCTTAGTAATACATGCCATGTCAGCTGCTGTCAGGCCCAGCCCAAGAACAATGATGAAACAGTCCAGTTGACTAAAGTTCCTTTATTTGCTTATACCTTATAGACAGACTCTTGCCAGACTAAATCTATCCTACAGCAACTAGTGGATATACCCTGGGAGATTCTAGGGAGTGGCTATCCTGAACCTCTTTCGCTTCCCACACTCCCCCTGTGGACTGTGTTGTCTCGTCTCCTTTCCCCTCCTGGAATGCACCCTTTCCTTCCTGATAGCCTTGATCTCTCACATCGCCCTCTTCTTCATAGATATATTCCATCACATCTGCTTCTTCCACAGTCAGATCATGGATGAGAGCAGATTTATTACAAACTGACCTGGCATTTAAAAACCAGCAGGAACCAATAACCCGGCATTGGGGATGAAACCTGAGCGCCAGACATTGGGACCCCTCTAAATCAGTGATTCTGATATCTCCAAGTGCAGCATGTCCTCAGCCATACCTAGCTACCAAGCCACTGGTTTGCTGAAGGCGGCATTATAGCAACCCCAAACAGTATCATTTATGGGGGGTGGATGGAGGAGAGGGGAGACAGAACATTTGCATCCAGCATAGTGATGTTGCACTATGCACTATGGCAGAAATGTGCATATTTTCATTTGGAGCAACAATTCTTCATTCTCGTGGCAATATTTTTAAAGGCTTTTACTGCTTTGAATTGTTTGTTCTTTTTTTAAAGAGAAAAAAAATCTCTTATTTTTCCTACATTAAATATTTATTTTTGAAGTTTCTGGTTATGATATTTCATTAATTATCAAGGTACTTGATACATAAGTAAAACAAACCTGCTATGAAAAAACAATCCTTTTTAGGTTCCATCATTTGTAGGCAGAGTTCAGCCACACGGTGGCATCTCATGCCTTTATAAAACCAGGCTGTAGAACTGCTACCAGAGGGCCTTATCCAGATGTTTGGTTGTTGTCCTTCTTTGTAAGGCTGTCACAACATGTTAAATGTTCCAATTCACTGGGTTTTGCCCCGGGGGGAAAATTACACTTTCTCACCAGAAGTTCCCCTGAGACTGCTGAGTGCTATATGAAATATTAACTGGAATGTATTGTCTGTGATGTTACATGTGATGAGTGATACAGCTCTCCAGCTCCTCACAATTTTGAGAGCATCTCCTGAACATTTAAAGGAGCTCTCATATAGCTCTAAGAAGAAAAAATATCTTCCTTGATTGTATCTTTTAAATGACAGAGCATCTATTGCCCCCTGCTAAATCTTGCTATCATGTGGTAACATGGTACTGTAATACTCTCATGGGATTCTCACACACTAAAAGGTGTGTGCATTTTTAAAATTGACTGGGCCTGGGAGAGGCTTTAATTGCTCCTTTGTAGTTGTGCATTCAACAAGTTCTTGATTTTGCTGACTGATTTATCTAAATGTCTTTTCTTTCCAAGATTATCTTTGCAAATGTACCCTTCTTGTAAAATAAGCTTTTTCCTATTTAAGCTACTTCAAATAAGTATTCGATCAATTAGCATTATTTATTGTCTCCCCAGAGTTTATGATTTGGTACAGTATTCCATTTACTTTTAAAATTAACAGTACTTTGCCAGACAATTGCCGGTGTTGACACAATATACAGTAAAAGCATTCAGAAAAGAGACACCTATGAAAACAATGCAAGCATTCATGAGGAAAAGGAGATAGATATTATGCCAAAAAAAGTGTGGGCAGATGCTGAACAAGCTTCTCACATAAGCTGTTTAGAGGCTTACTGGGATTTTGGTAAAACAGCCTGCTCTTCCAGAAAAGGTGCTCCCTGAACAATGGCTGATAAGCCAAATTATAAGTGATTTTGTAAGAGTCAAATGAATAGCTTGAAACCAACTAACTTGTTCTCAACTGTACTAACCATAGTGAAAGTTTGCTTTTGGTCTGAAATCAGCCTTACTCAAAGGCAGCACTAAAGTAGGAACAGAAACTCAAGGGCAGCATATCTGGCATTATTGGTGAAGCACAATTAGCCACATAAGAGTAAAACAGCTTTAACTACTGCAAAATAAATACATGGCATAGTTTAACACCACACCTAATTTATACAACAAAATTAGAATTAAGAATTAAGAATACTTTAAAAGTCATTGTATTACTGATTTTGCCAAATTTGGCTATATTAAAACATGCATACACAGCATTTGTACCAATGTTTGCTCAAGTTGCACATTAAGATTAAAATAAACCATTTTATTGTAGCATTGTTTCTTTACCCCAAAAACAAAATAACTCCCATGCTCACTGATATCAAGAAGAGAGATTATCATACCACTACATTTATATAATGAAATAATAGAGAAAAATATAGGATAAGGATATATCAATTGCTTCTGTCTTTGCATTTCAATATGATTATTTGTATTTTAGGTGCTGGTTTGTTATTTTTATTTATTTATTACAGCCCACTGAAATCAGAAGGTTCTGGGTGGCTTACAACAGAATAAAAATATAAAACAATAAATACAAATTCTAAACACTTCTTCCCAAATGGACATCTCTAACAGTCAACCTTAGTTGTTTTTCATTAAATAGGTTTCATACAATATTTATTTCTTCCAATCACCTGTCTAATAAGACGTTAGATTTATAAAATAAACCTTATTTGATCCAATCATGCAAATTACTAATTTGAGAAGGATCTATGGCTAAATAATAGAGCTATGTTCAGCATGCTGAGAATCTCAGTTTAGATCAATGCCCGACATTCAGTTAAAGATCTCAAACAGCTGGTCTAGAAAAGATTATCTTAGCAAAAAGTAAAGTCCCCTTTGAGTCAACTTGACTCCTAGTAATTTCATGGACATGTTCATGTAGTTTTCTTGGTGACGATATGGAAATGGTATCCCCATTGCCATCTTCCTGTTATGAGAACTCAAATACAACAGATAATAGCTGGCTCAGTAGGAGATAGTTTCATATGAATGGGCCGTGGACTTTAGCATTCCCACCTTATTTTAGCCATGTTTTTCACAACTAGAAAAACATAGCTACTATTTAAATAGAACTCTTAAATATGCAGATCTGAACCCCTTGGAGGAAAAATGGTATAACTTTATGAATTATAAAGTGATCTACATATTTCTGTCCAAAATCCTTTTACATAAAGATATAATTCTTGAAATCCAACTGCTTAGCTAAATTAGCTGAGCAACCTCATATGACATCCCTAGACCAGACTAGAAACATCAATAACAGAATCTTGCCAGTCTAAACGTGCTTCCCCCTCCCTTACTTTATCTTTGTGTGAATTAGGGAGAGGCTTGTCTAAGACATTTACTCAAGCTACCAAAGTTTCTTGGTCCGGGCTCAAGCCCTGCTTACATGATTACTGCCTTGGTAGTGGCTCTTCTTCCTGTTCTTCAAGGCTATTCCCTATATCCTCTACATCTAGTGTCCTATGCATTTGCTTTCAGATTTTTAGTTATTACAATTTGCATTTGTTATACCTACCTATACAAAACATATATTTGTGCATGTGTGTGCACACACACATGTAGATCACTTTATAATTCATAAAGTTATACCATTTTTCCTCCAAGGGGTTCAGATCTGCATATTTAAGAGTTCTATTTAAATAGTAGCTATGTTTTTCTAGTTGTGAAAAACATGGCTAAAATAAGGTGGGAATGCTAAAGTCCACGGCCCATTCATATGAAACTATCTCCTACTGAGCCAGCTATTATCTGTTGTATTTGCGCCTTTGAGTCAGCATTGACTTGTGGCGACTGCCTGGATAGGTCCCTGCATTTTTTAGCAAGATTTTGAAAGTGGTTTGCCATTACCTTCTTTCTAGGGCTAGGAGAGAGTGAGTGATCCAAGGTCACCTAGCTGGCTTTATGGCTAAGATGGAACTAGACCTCACAGTCTCCTGGTTTCTAGTCTGGTGCCTTAACCACTACATCAAACTGGCTCTCTCATTCAAAACATAAAATAATAAAATAAGGTGATTGGACTGGTTCCTGTAAGATGCAGTGTTACCTCTTCTAGGTTTAGCCCCTGTAAAAGCTGTAGGCTCTCATCAAGTTGGCTGATAGCAAAACATATAAACTATACCTCACATCTTCTCAGAAGGATTCCAGGCAGGAAGGCTTTGATATTGCATTTTCTGTCTTGGTTTAATTAAAACTTTCCTACAACTTGTCTTCTGCCAAAATGCCATAAGAAAACTTCTGTAAACCAGAGATCTTTCCTGTATATGTGCACTGCTTCAACTGATGAACAGCAGGGAGAAGGCATGTCTCCCCAGCAGTGCCTTTCCCCATACGGAAGATTCTTCTTTGAAGTTTACTCAGTTAAGTCCCTTTAGAAATGGTTCTTCCTCAAGACATTTTGTCTTTAATTACTTCCTGTTCAGTTCAGCCAATAAAACATCCTTTAATTATCCAATAATTATTTCCTGTTTCTCTTGAGACGAGTGAGAATTATTGGTTCCCTCTTACTGTTTTTCTTTTCCCCAATACTAATATAACTGAAGATAACATAAATTTGTATTGTTATGTTGACTATTGCTCCACCCATTTCCAAGTGCCAAGGCAAAACAGAGATGAAAGGCAGCTGCATCACCTCATGTATTGCATTGAATGAGACAGTATATACAGTATTTTTATTTGTTATTTATTCATTCAATTTGTATGGCAGCCCATCTCACCAACTGGACAGCGAACAAAATTTTAAAAATAAAAACAATTATAATAATACAAAAATTAAAATACATAGCAGCCGAGAATAAATCACCCATCATAATCACTAAAATAACCAAGAAATGGGTCCCTGCACGTACTCAGGAAGAAAAATCCTCTTCTCAAAAGAGGAAAAGTGCAGCCATTGGAATTCAGTATCACAGCTGAATGTATTTTGTAATGTAGGATTGGACATTATAAGACAAGGGTTAAAAATTATGAATAATGTAGCAATTGAGGAGGGGAAGGGTGGCTCTCTAATCTTGTTAGAATCTAGATCATCCAGTGAAACTCATAGTCATGCACTGAGGGCATACAAAAAGAACACTTTTAAACAATAAATAAATAACTTATGAAATTTACAATCAGAAGATAATGGAAATCACTATCATGGCATATAATATATTATATGTATAAGATATAATATATAAGATTTATGTGCTTAAAAAGGGAATTGTGCAAATTCATGACAGGATGTCAGACACTGAGGACCAAAAACCAGAAAGGGATGCTGCCTTCATATTCGGCCTGCAGGCATTTTTAGATGCATCTCACAGGGCATGGGAAAAGAGGAATGCTTAGAACGGCAAACTTTTAGCTTTTCCCAGTAGTCATTCTTATAGATTGTGAAGTATTTCAAAAGGGAACACTGACAAACTAGCTGTGCTAAGTGACACACACAATGAATACCCAAGAACAGCTGTTGTAATGAAGTCTGTACTTTATTACAACCAAATGCCTTCCTAATTCTGTAAACCCTTGGTTAACAGACCTCAGTTGAGCAACCTTCACATAAAATAGACAAAGGTTTTTGTTCAGACTTTACACCCATTTAATAATGTCCATTAAATTGAGATTTTGCTGCAAATGATGCTATTTATATCAGTTACGTACTTACACAAAGACATAAATTGACCATTATGTAAATTTGATTTAATGGCCATACTGTTCCCCCCAATTGGCCCATGAGATCAAGATTTTACTGCATTCATTCTTCATCAGATGAATGTCTCTTCCTAAACACAGCAAAACTAGGTTTCCAAATACTTAAGTAACTACAGCTTTAGTCACAGCACTACACAGATCACAACTTCCTGTAATACAAATAGATATTAGCTAATACTTCATGCCGCAGGTCATAGTAATCTTGTTAATTTTGTCCTGTTATTTTAGATTCCTTTGGCTTACAATTCTTGAGGATATATTTTATATTATTCATTAAATCAATGTATATAACTTCCCAATCCAATGCTTGAGAGAACAAAAAACAGGTCTTGAAGGCCTTCAGAGAGGTGGGTAGAGTCACAGCCATTCAAATCTTGGGGAAAATGCTATTCCAGAGGACAGGCACAGTGACAGAGAAGGTGTGTCTGCTAGGTCTAGCCAGATGATACTGTTTAAGTGAAGAGACCCAGAGCATGGCCACCCTGTCAGATCTTATCAGATCTTATTGGAAATGAAGACTATCACCTGCTTATTCAACACTTGCCTTCCTGGCTAATTAAAGTGACCAGGGCAAAACCTAAGGGAGGTGATTATTATTCCTTGCAGGATATACTTATCTCCACTCCAGCTTAAAAGAAGCAATAAGGAGACCTTTTGTGAAGAAACTCTCCCTTTACCTTGGAGATCTGCACAATCACTGACTAGATTCAAATGCTTCATTTCTGGGAAAGGTGACTGTTAAGGTGATGGCCTCACAGCTCCAGGCACATCTAAATGATATTGATTGTCTAGATCTGTTTCAATTAACATTTTTGGTCAAGGTATGGTACTGAAACTGCTTTGGTTGTTTTGGTAGATGATCTATACTAGAAACTGGATGGGAGGAGTGTAGTTCTGTTGGCATTCCTGGACCTCTCAGTGGTTTTCAACACCATTGACCATGTTATCCTAGACCAAAGATGAGATTGAGCCTTGGGGTAATCATTTTACAGGGGCTCCAGTTCTTCAAATCAGGCCAAGTTTAGAAGTTGGTACTAGAAGACTGCTGTTTGACACAGGCTATTGATCTATGATGGCCCACAGGGATCCATTTTGTTTATCTGCTTATTAAGATATTGGGAGTCAGGTGGCATATAAATTTAAAAATAATTATTAGAATATCATCATCATCATCATCATCTAAAACCACTGGTGGAGGTTACATAGAGTGTTGGAGTGAGAACACCCAGCATTATTACTCCTTACCATCCAATTCCAAGGAAGCAATTAGTACTCTTGATAACGGACTGGATGAGGGAGAAGAAGCTGAAATTAAATCCAGATGATATGGTGGTGCTATTGATAAATAGAAAATTAGACTTGGGGACTGAAATTCAGCCTGTTTTGGATGTGGTTACATTCTCCCAAAAGAGCAGGTTCTTGATTTTCAATTATCATTGCATTTACCGATGCTGAGCCTACTGAGGAACAACTTTGCACAAATTATGTCTAGTACAGCAGCTGTATTGCTTCCTGAGTCAACCAGATCGAGTGACAACGCCATGCCTTTGCTACAACCCATCCTGACTATTGCAACATGCTCTGTGAGGCACTAACCTTGAAAAGTTTCTGGAATTTGCTTTGGGTATATTTTACATTACAGCTGTACTGGAAGATATGCCCAGGTTGCTAATTGCTTACTGGGCACAATTTAAAGTGTTCATATTGATTTTTAATACCATAAACTACTATAAAGATCTCCAGAAGGGGCCCTTTTGAAGCTGTCTCACTGCCAGAAGCCTGTCTTTCTGGCACAGACGAGAAAGCACCGAAAGTATGGAAGCACTCCATCAGGAATTACGTTTGGCCCCTTTTTTCTCAGAGTTTAGAAAATCTGTTAAGATACATTTCTTTCATTAGATTTTAATTTGTTAGTATTAACCTGCATTTTAAACTTTCTATACTCTGTTTTTGCTTTTAAATTTTGTTAGCTGCTTTGAATGCTTGCCAGAGAGAAAGATGATGATGATGATCCCACCTTATCTATCTATCTATCTATCTATCTATCTATCTATCTATCTATCTATCTATCTACCTACCTACCTACCTACCTACCTACCTACCTACCTACCTCAAAGTGGCAAATATACCTAATAATCCTGCCTCCTTTTTTCCCCACAAGAACAACCCTGGGAGGTAGGTTAGGATAAGAAAGAGTGACTGGTCCCAAAGTCACCCAGCTGGCTTTCATGCCTAAGGGAGGCCTAGAACTCACACTTTCCTGGTTTCTAGGCCAGCCAGCACTTTCACCGCTACACCAAACTGGCTCTCATGCAAAAGAATGTTTGCAGCCACTGAAGTCTGGAATATATAGATTGAGCAACACATTGAAAAGTATATGATTTGGCAGCAAGCTGGCTAAAGACACATTATATATCATCTGAGCCTATGTTAAGACAGCTGAATGAAAAGTATGAGATTCTACTAAGAGAGAAAGATGGGGTAAAAATCAAATACTGAAATAATTATTCAGACAGTTGTATAATATAACTATTAAAATAATCAAGGATTACATAAACATTCAATGCAAAGGCTATGCTAAAGTTTCCAAGCAAACATTTGTCACAATGCATTTTTAAATTCCCATGACTCTAAAAATCCAATTGACCAACTTGCTCAGCATTCACAAATAAAAAATATATTATTAGTACTTTCCACTATATTCACACACAGATTTTTCTGTCCCTTTAAGGTAACTGCAGTGATAAAGACAAGTGAAATATATCTAGTTTAAATAATAAATAATATCTTAAAGTAATATCTGGAAAGAAGGTATGACATGCTGTTTATGACAGTATTTGTGCCTAGAGCTTATTAAAAATAAATTAATGTGACATAAGAAAAGAAATTGTCATAGAGCTGCTCAGATGTCACTGAAGAAAAGCCAGTGTCACTAGCCAAATGCTCAATCGTTTCTGCATTTATTTGGCAGCAGTTTTTCTTATGCTCAAAGGCAAACTGGGATACCTTTTCACCCTCCTGCCAGATATGCTCCCAATGAAGTATAGCATGTACATTTGACTGCTAAGGAGGTGAGTAGCACCTTTCAGACACTGGAATCAGCATGGGAAATTAAATTTATTATTTTCTATCATCCAAAGCCATTTTTAAAGCTGTATGAAGGATTCCCTTCCCTATTGCCTTTCCACAGTGAGCCTGGAGATTTTCCAGTGCTTTTTCCCAGGCACATCCCAAATAGAAGATTTGGAACTAAGAAACATCTTGTTGGATTAGACCAAGAATAACATAGCAAGCAAGTATCTGATTTTATTGGTGAGGTTATGTTGGATGTTTTATAGTTGTGACCTTAAAAATTAGCTTCAAGAAACGGAAGTATCTTTATATATTACACATGTACTGCAGGATATACCAGAATAACCACTGAAATCATGATTGCTGCATAAAATGCGAAGTGGCATTAAGATGCTATCCAAAACAGGTTTTTTAAATCTGATTTCAGTTAATGAGAGTAAAGAACAACAAATAGTCTGAGAGCAGTCTAGTTTCGTTACACAAAAGCATATATTTGGGGAAAACCTGTCACAGAAGACAACACACAAAGTTCTGGAAATACATGCTCTTTTCCTTCTCTACCGGTTCGGGCAGCTTGCACATACACACACAGCAAAGGGTTTGTGCCCATGCATGAGGACCATGACTGCTCTTTTTCTGATTTTGCTTGCTTCTGCATATGATGATTTGCATTAATTCAGTTTTTACAGTAAATCTAGATGATGCCAAAAGAGCCAGCCTTATCTTTAGACAGATTAGGCAACTGCTGCAGGCAACAGATGTTGCAGGGCAGAATTCCTCAGCAATTCCTCTGATTCCCTAACTCCACCATTTCTTTCTCTTTGGGGATGGAGTATTATGTGAAAAAATCAAGGTCTCAAAAATGTTTAATCTGAATTGGTTTATCTTGTTTTTCTGCTAAGGGGTTTCCTGATCATACAGTTCATGTGCCAAAATAAACATTTAACCAGCAATATACCAGCAATTACCCTAACTAAGAGGGAACTAAGCCTGTATAAATCTTGGAAAGTTTGGGGAGTACACATTTCTTTATAGTATGCCTCTCCCCACTGGGCTTCATATACTAAATAAATAAATAAATAAATAAATAAATAAATAAATAATAGAAAATAATAGTATGCCTCTCCCCACTGGGCTTCATATACCAAATAAATAAATAAATAAATAAATAAATAAATAAATAAATCAGAAATATTAGAAAATAACTTTTCTCCAGACTGAGGTTAGCTAGATCTATAACATGTGGCTACTTTAGCTCACTAGAATATATTTGTGGTGTATTTGATTCACAGTGTGGAAAACCATAAGAATGTTATGACCTTGAGAATATATTGTTCTGCATTTCAGTTTTTCAATTTATTTGAAAAATAATTATTTGGTAAATTAATTATCTGGTAAAGAAAGTAAAAACATTGAAAGTCATCTCCATTTTAAGGATATTTTAAAGGCTTTAGCTGTTTATATTAGGCAGATAGCTTGGAAGTCTTGAAAATAAAGACTTGACCATAATGAGCTAATTTACTTAAGTATATCATATTATCTTCAATAAGATTGCATTGAAATTAAGTACATGTAAAATTAACATGTATATTCAACTCTTATGCATGTTCACTCAGAAGAAGGCTCCACTTCGTTCAACAGAGTATATTTTCAAAATAACAGTAATATTCCCCCAGTGAGGCGCTACCTTTCCACCAGTGAGGCCCTACCTTGACATGGCTGTGGGCTTGCATGCTCCAAGGAGGATGAGAGCTATGCCAGAGGTTCAACCATACTGGACAGGTCTCATCAGAGGAGCCAGACAATGAGTGCTTCTCCCATAAACAATATGGTGAGACATAATTTACAGAAACCTATACCAGATCGGTTGTCGCCCAGGTCAACAAGGACCACACTAGGTGTTCTAGTTCCTGGACATCTGGTGACAAGTAGGCTACAGGACTCAGGACTGTTGGCTGAGCAACCAGGGCCAGCAGCTGCAGGACTACTGGAAGAAAAGTTGTTTACCCATTGCAAATATACGAAAACTGAAAACAAAGAAATAACGATCTGCTGTTATAAATCAAATCCAATGAGAAAAGGATATCTGAAAAGAATGCACCAGTTCTGGAAAGAATAACATCCAGAATCAGAAATAACAGAACAGAGGCTAGCAGATCAACATAAATTTATAATATAAAATAAAGTATTCACAGAAGTAGAATTGGAAGAACTGGAAAGGGCTATCCAGGGCAAAGAAATCAAAGCCTTGCCAGAAGTAGCTCAGACTGTAAAGGCAAACCAGGGGGAGTTGGCAGTAGAGGAAGCCAGCATAGCTATTGAATCGTTTTCATTCCCAAACCAGGCACTCTCTCCTTTGCCTTCTCCTCAGAAACAACAAACCCCTCTAACTAAAAAACAAGAGGAACTGAAACAAAGAATAACTGAGCATCTAGAACAGCACAAAAAGAACACAATAACGTTGACTGCATTGAAGCTTGTTACAAAGAAACAGCTAGCACAAGTAATAAAAGATGCCAATACTGTAATATCAAATATAAGCACCAGCAAACTTCAAGAAACAAACCAACTGAAGTACAGCACAGCTGCAGTTATAACTGAATACCTTGGATACAAAATCAACAAACAAGAAAAAAAGCCAAACAGTGCACCACCAAAATGGAAGATCAGGTTGGAAAATAAGATCAGCATGCTAAGATCAGATGCAAGCAAGCTAGAACAGAAGAAGAAAAGAAGACCAAAGAATACCTGATCAAGAAATATCACCTAGGAACAAAGAAGATCAAAGAAGCACTAGAAATCATAAAGCAGCAAATAACAGCCATAGCCAAAAAGATCAGCAGATACGAAGCTCAAATTGCACACTACAGGCAGAATGTCCAATTTCAGTCGAATCAGAAATGTTTCTACCAATCCATTACCGGGGAGACTACAGTGAACCAGTCAACATCTGACAAAGAAGAAACAGTGCAGTTCTGGGTACAGCTATGGGACCACCCAAAGAAATACAACAAGAATGCAGCTTGGATAAAGGAGGTGGATCAGAATAAAAAAGAAGCTTAAATGAAAGAACTTGTAATAACAGCAGAAATGGTGGAGAAAAGGGCAAGGAACATCAAGAATGGGTCAGCACCAGGAGAAAATGAACTGCATGTTTTTTGGTTGAAACATCTGACTGGTCTCCACCTACTCATTGCTAAGCAGTTTAATAACATACTACAAGGAGGTGAAATTGAAGATTGGTTAACATCTGGCAAAGCCTACCTGATAATGAAAGATCCAGCAAAAGGGGTAGCACCAGGCAACTACAGGCCAATTACCTGCTTGCCAACAACTTTCAGATTGCTAACTGGTGTGGCAACTGATGCAGTCCAACAGCATCTAGTTGAAAACAAGTTCTTTTCATCTGAGCAGAAAGAAAACTACCCAGACAACAGAGGAACAAAAGATCAGCTCCTAACTGACAAGATGATTTTGGAAAACTGCAAGAGAAGGAAAACCAACTTGAATGTAGCTTAGATTGATTACCAGAAGACATTCAACTCCCTGCCACATGACTAGAAAATCAAGTGCCTAGAAATAACAGGAGTCAGTAGAAACATCAGAAACTTTGTGCAAAGATCAATGGCACGATGGACGACACAGTTGCTGGTCAATGGTGATAGACTAGAAGAGGTTCATTTCAAGAGAGGAATCTTTCAAGGAGACTCACTATCACCACTACTGTTTGTCATTGCACTGATTCTCTGTCAACAATACTGAACAAGTCAGGCCATGGCTATCAAACATCAAAAACATCTGCCAGGCTATTCCACCTCCTTTACATGGACGATCTGAAGCTGTATGGAAAAGCATAATCTGAAATGGAATCACTGCTCAACACTGTCCCAATATACAGCCAAGATATTGCAATGGAGTTTGGGCTGGACAAATGTGCCACTCTGACCATCAACAGGGGAAAAAAACTGAAAGAATTGAGATGCCCAATGGAAATAACATCAATTTGGATGAAGAAGATCACTACAAATACCTGGGCATCCTTCAAGCTGACAACATCAAGCACAAGAAGGTTAGTAGTGAATACATCATGAGAGTGAAGAAGATCTTCAAGTCCAAACTCAGTGGAGGAAATACCATCAAGGTGATTTAACACCTGGGCAATTCCAGTCATTAGATACACAGCTGGAACAGTGGACTGGACTCAAGCAGAACTAGAAGCCCTGGATAGGAAGATGAGAAAAATAATGACAATGAATCATGCCCTTCATCCATGCAGCGATGTTGACAGATTCTATTTACCAAGGAGCATAGGTGGGTGTAGAATGTTGCAAGTACACCAGACAGTTGAAGAAGAAAAAAAGGGCATTAGAAGAATACCTGAAGGACAGTGAAGAAGATGCACTGAAGCTTACTGAATACCAAAGAAACCAAACTGGCCTACAAGAAAGACCAAATGAAGAATAGAAAAGAGACATGGCAAGGCAAAGTACTACATGGCCTGTACACAAAAAAATTAGCAGGCAAAGAAGATAACACCTGGCAACGGCTAACAGCAGGAAAGTTGAAGAAAGAGACAGAGGGGCTAATTCTGGCTGCACAAGACCAAGCTTTAAGAACAAATGCATACAAAGCCAGAATTGAGAAGACAACAACAGACAGCAAATGTTGCCTCTGCAAAAAAGCTGAAGAAACAGTGGACCACTTAGCTGCTGCAAGAAGATCACACAAACTGACTACAAACAATCGCATGACAAAGTAGCAACAATGGTGCATTGGAATATTTGCAAGAAATACCATTTGCCTGCAAGCAAGAACTGGTGGGACCACAAAACAGACAAAGTAATAGAAAATGAAGAAGCTAAAGTGCTTTGGAACTTTAGAATTCAAACAGACAAGCACTTAACAATTGTTGATAAGAAAGACAAAAAAGTCTGGATAGTGGACACTGCAATGTCTTGAGACAGCAGAAGGGAAGAGAAAGAACTGGAAAAAATCACAAAATATAAAGACCTGCAAAAAGAAGTAAAATGACTATGGCAAAAGAAAACAAAGATAATAGTTATAGGCACCTTGGGTACAATCCCAAAACATCTGGAGCACCACTTGAACACCCTCGGCATTGACAAAATCACCACCAGTCAATTGCAAAAGACAGCTTTACTTGGAGCAGCGAATATCTTGTGACAATATCCTCAACACCATCAAACAACAACATCTGCCTATCCCAGGTCCTTGGGAAGGACTCGATAAGTAGATAAAAATGCCAAATCCAGCCTAAACATCTGGCTGTGTGACCAACCATATAATAATAATAACTATAGAATAAACAAAAAACAATTGTAGCTCGTGATCTTTAAATTGATGGTTATACTGAGCACCCTCTGGAAACTGTCTTCACTTTGGGATCTGTATCCCATCAAGACAGAGAAGGCAAAGCATGCTCCATAATCCACAGTACAGCCTCAAATCCTTCCAGAGATCCTAATTTTATTCAGTCCATTGCAACAGTCCATAGCATCATTTGTTTATTAAAATATTTCAATTTGGCTCCAAAGGAATTTAGAGCTGACCTTGCGGAGGGCATGAGCAAGCTGTTAAGAGGGGACGTGGAGAAGAGATGGCACAGTCTAAATACAGAAGGAAGCATGAGGAAGCAATATTGTTTAATTTTACTTAATTTTAATACTTGATTTATTTATTATGGAATGTCTGACTTTATTATGTGATTTATTATTGTCTTTCGCTTAAGTAATATTAGATAAAATAATATTTATACAACAGAGACCAGTCAATGCAACCATACCCAGAACCAATCCTGTCCCTGTCTCTGGTCCACCAAGAGGCCTAGTCTTGCAAGACCATCATCTGTGACTTGGTCTTCTTCTGCTCCCTGTTCATTACAATAGGTTCTATGCTGCATTCTGCAGTAGACAGATAAGCTCAGACTCCATGTGAAAGAAGACATGGATGGAACTCAGACCTCACCATGGGCAATTTTCAGAAACCAAGAGGAGAACGTTCCAATCTTCAGGACACTCTGCTACTGATGTCTGGGCTGTCTGCAGAGCAGGTTTGAGTATGTGTGTCAATGACATTGCAATGCCAGGCACTACCAAGTGATTAAAGCCCCACCCCTTTGTATATGTATCCAATACATGCAACACACATTAAAAGTTTCAGGGGGTTGATAGTCCAGTTGACAGCCTGAAATTGAGGAGAATTTGAAAGGGAAACATTTGTCCCAAACAGCTGAACTAGCGTTTCATGGTAGGGTTCATGCAAAATGAACTCGACTAGACTCAAATGAGATTGAACAGCTTGCAATTCTGCATAAGAAATCCAGACAGTGCCTTAGGTTTTTGTGGGAACCAGATCATGGGAAGCCCTAATATGATTGATTTGGGCACAGCCTGTGATGGGCAGACAGGTTTTGTGCTTGGTTAACTGGTTTTACACTAAGTGTATGATGCTATCACAGCCCTCAAGAAATCTACTTCCACCACCTCAGATCTTGGGGTAGAACAATTTTGTCCTTACCAGTTATGAAGGAATAGAGCAGAATAGAAGAGAAAGAACTGGAGAAAATCACAAAATACAAAGGCCTGCAAATAGAAACAGAATGGCTGTGGCAAAAGAAAGCAAAGATAGTACCAATAATAATAGGTGCCTTGGGTGCAATCCCAAAACATCTAGAGCACCACTTCAACATCATTGGCATTGACAAAATCACCATCAGTCAATTGCAAAAGGCACCTTTACTTGGAACAGCTTATACCCTGCGAAGATACCTTTAACACCATCAAACAACAACATCTGCCTATCCCAGGTCCTTGGGAAGGACTCGATAGGTGGATAAAAATGCCAAATCCAGTCTAAACATCTGCTGACTGTGCAACCAACAATAATAATAATGTATTAAATGTATATGCCACCTGACTCCCAGCAACTCTGGGCAGTTTACAAATTGTTTAAAACATTAAAAACTAGGAATGACAAAACAAAAACTGGAGGGGAACAAAGAAAAACAACCCACACAATCTAAAGGCCTGGGTCTTCTAACAGCCAGGTCTTCAGGGTCTTTCAAAACACCGGTAGGGTGGGGGCCATTTGAATCATGGGGTGAACTTCATTCCAGAAGGCAGACACCCTCTGGAATTACTTGAATTACCTAAAAATATGCTGGGTTGAAAAAAGTGGAGCTTTGCCCAGAATCAAAGCTTTACATAAGTCTTGGCAATCATGAATCCCTTTGCAGTCAGCAGGTCCATGTAGCCCAGCATCTCTAATTTATCAGTGACTAATACGATGTTTCCATAAACCCCACAACAATTCATAGCAGTTTGCCCCCCAGGAACAAACTAATTATCTGTCTGTCTGTCTGTCTGTCTGCCTGTCCGTCCGTCCGTCCGTCCATCCATCCATCCATCCATCCATCCATCCATCCATCCATCCATCCATCCATCCAGGCCAGCCATCCCATCATGATAATTATAGACAGCTAACAGCACTTAAAAACGAAAGCAACAAAAAAATACAATACATAACTGGCAGCCAAGGTAAAAACAAAAACAAAAAGTCAGCAATTAAGACAACCATCTCCCAGGTTGTAACTGGTAATCCAACCATCATGCCCAGGAACATGACCACTTTTTCAAGGCCTTGTGAAAAGCCTTGTGTTGGGGCCAATCTGATCTCTGGGGAGATGTTGTTCCAAGGAGCAGGCACCAAAGACTTGCTTCCTGGGTCCACAAGATGGTACTTTTTAATTGACAGGACCTGGAGCAAGCCTCTTTGGCCAGATCTGATGGGACGGGTAGAAGCAGTCAGGGAGAGGCAGTCCCCCAAATAACCTGGCCCTATGCCATAAAGGGCTTTATAGGTGACCACCAGCACCATAAACTGTACCTGGAAGGTTACCGGTAGCCAATACAGTTTCCAGAGCAGAGGTGTAATGTACACACACCGAGCGGCACTCATAACTGCTTGCACTGCTGCATTTTGAACCAGCTAAAGCTTACAGGTGCATTCTGGAATATTCCATGCCTCGTGCCTCTTAACATGAAGAATATACAGTATTAATTGTAACATTATTCTACAGGCAATAGTTTCACTGGATTATAGAGCCGTTGTGGGCCAATCCCAACGCTACAAATATATTTCCAAATTATGAACTGCTTCACATTTGTTGCACTATGCCATAAGAGTAAGTTTTGGGGGCAAAGATTCAGATTTTTTTGGCAGCAATAAACCCCTCAAATACAGCAGAATTGTCTACCACACTTTGAAGTGAAATAATGCATGCTTTCTAGTGTCTGCAGTATATTATGTACATGAATTGGAATCAGATGAAAACAAGAGCAAAGCGGGAGAAGATTTGCCTAAAACATGACACAATGGGGCCCATCTGGGAGAGATGTTCCATGATTTATGCAATGTTTGCAGCTGAACTATTAAGAAGGAACTAAATAGTTGGCTTCACATGAACAAACTTGTCATCAGATGGCAACCTAGCCTGGCAACTGTATTTTTTCCACATTTGTGAGGTTTATAGTTCAGATTCTCTAACTCTTTTTCTTTAACAACATATACTTAGTTATTAAAATTAAAAGAATAGAAGCGTTGTTTCTTTTTTTGCAAAACACTGAAGTATCACGAACTAGAATACCTGGCATCTGAGTAGTAGGTTAACTATAATGGTCATATACGGTCCTTTATTAGTTTTGTGAAATTGTTGTTGTTGTTTTTTTTTTTTACATGGACAATCATTACCAGAAGAAAGATGGAAGAACTTTAATGTTTGAATCAATGTTGTCAATGTTGAATTAATGTGCTGGTAACGCACAGACAAAAGAATGTCTTCCTTTCATTTTAATACAATAATTCTAGCAACAAGGTCAAACAGTTTCATTTTAAAATTCTTTACTCTTGTTGCAGCCAGAATAGTCTGCTTAACAAGCACAGCCTCTCTTAAAGCATTCTCAGGTGTGTGCAGAGGCAGTCAATTTCTATGTAAATTACTTGGCATTAACAGGTATCCCACTTCTGCATCTTCTGGACTGCAGACAATAAGGGCTGTTCCATAACAACTCAGTATAAGCTTTTGTGAGCTGCAGCTCACTTCATCAGATGCATAAAGTGGCTAGACTAATGTAGGCTTTAAATTGGGATTAGGGAGGGGAAGATGGCTTGGCTTCATAGATGCTGGTTACATGCAGGGAGATTCCAAGTACTTTATAAATTTTTAGCACATTACATTTAGCACAAGTCAAACCACTCTATGCATCTGATGAAGTGAGCTGTAGCTCACAAAAGCTTATGCCTTTTAATAAAATGTGTTAGTCGAAAATGGTGTTACTAGACTTTTGATTTTTTTGTAACCAATGGAAACTGCCTGACTTTAGCCTACTTGTACTTAGAAGCTCCTCCTGTGGCCTGAAACACATCCACTGCCCCATTCTGCATCCTAATTAGCTTGGGGCTCCAACAAAAAGGTTTAATTAACAGCTGAAATACAGGAATACTGTGGCTTATCAAATTAACGTGATAGTACCTTTATTTTAAAAATCACAGTTCTATTCAATTCTTATATTAACATAATTATTTTTTGTTATGGAATTGGAAAGCAGCAATCCTCATGATTAATCATTTACTGATTGTGCCTTATCACAGCATGTACGCACATGTGCACATAAACTTAAACACATTATATAATATTTTGTACTTAATGACTCAATGACCGGTTAAAACACACAAACAACAATGAATGTTATTGCAATGGATAATTCAAAATATTGCTAAATGTTGAATGTAAATAAATACTAGATTAAGAAAAGGGTTCATTGCACATACAAACAGAACATTTTTGCCACCCACAGAGTATTAATGAAAATACATTTTATTTTTGAAGATTTGGAATGGTTGATGACAAACATTCTCATACATTAAGTACTCTAATTATGTAAGCATGATCTTTTACATGTCTAAACAAAAATAAGTTCCACTGACTTCAATGGGGCCATTTTTTTTTTAATAATTTTTATTGAACAATTTTTAACAAAATAAAAACCATTAAATAAAATAAATATAATAAAGAAAAATAGTAAATAGTGAAGAAAGAAAATAGAAAAAGAAAAAGAAAAGAATATAAAGAAGTAGCTTCCAATCTTCTTGACAGACGTTATAAATAAATTTATATTTGCCCTCTCTTTCTTTCCAAAGTTACATAATAATTTCCTTCTTTACATAAGGTACCCTTTCTAATCTTCAAACTCATAAATCACAAGTCCATTTTTCTCTTTTTTCAGCAAAAAATCCATAAGGAGTTTCCAGTCACTGATGTGTAGTTGTTGATCTTTCAATGGGGCCAATTCTAAGAAGAATGGTAAATTTATTGTAGCCCAGTGCAATGTGATAATGCTCCAATATTTGGTAGAGAACATCAAAAGTTTTTAAAAAATAAAAAAATATAAATTCAAAGTGCTGATTTCAGTAGAGAATGAAAAGGTCTTAAATACGCCCAGTACTATATTGAGCAATATTACATTCTGCAGCAAAACCTTAATATATAATTTATGCAAACTCTTAAGTAGATTACATAGTTTTCTTTTTCTTTTTTCATTATTAAATGTTTTTCTGAGAAACAACCAAAAGCCCTTAAACTAATGAACTGGCCATGTGAAATCCTTTCACATGTCTTTTGGCTTCCGAGATTTTAACAAGACTACATCTTCATGCTTTCAGTCTTGGCCTAATTAAGGGAGAAATCTGCTAGATTGAATAAGAAGGAAAGCTGGTGAAATTGCCTCCCAGCATCCTCTTTAGCTCCTCTTTCCCCATTCCACTGAAGTTCTCTACCACTTCAACTAGCCTTTGGCTTTCATCCAGGTAATGGGACAGAATTCCAAGGAAGCTCTAGGGCTATAGCGATATATACTGTATACACACATACATATACATGCATACATACTGTAGTACCCAGAGACATTCTTATACATAAATATATCTGAGGCTGCTGTTTTTCAGCACGCCGACTATTCATTTATACATATTCTGTAATTAAAATAATATTTTAATTAAAGGAAAATAAACTAAGTTAAGATGTAGAGGCTACTATTTCAAAGGGAGGTATCATAGGGCCAATTTTTTTCATTAAAAAAGGACAATCCTCTGACACAAAACATTGAACGAACAGTTAATGTGTTTGTATTTCTAAAAAATATCTCTCTTTTGATATAGCAACAAATCTTCTAAAAGCAGAGTAACTCATTTTAAGTAGCATTTTTTTGAGTTAGGAATAATGACATTATTCCTAGGGAGGCTATCCGCACTAGCAGTTCATAGCATCCAAATCCTAGTGTGGATAACCTCAGAATTGTTCAGAGCATTGTATCACAACCACCATGGGTTATAAATTTCCCACATGATCCCTCTGTTACTTATGATTAACATCCCTTCGCCTATTATTTTCCTTTTCTGTTTTAGTTCTGTTTTTATAGTTTTTAATGTTTTTAATAATTATTATGTAAGTGTTATGTAATGATTATTTATATATTTATTGTTTTATTGGACTGTTGTACAGCGCCCAGAGTAACTTTTTGTATTTCAATATAAATTTGAATGAATAAATAAATAAATGGTTACTTTTGCTTTTTATGAGTAGAATTATCCTCCAACTTTTTACAAAAAGGAACACTCCACAGTTTATGAATCCACAGTAATTACTATTTTACAGGAGTGAGAACTTGTCGTAACTTGCTGTTGATATGCTTTTGGAATATGTTTCATGCAAGATACTGATGAATAATACCCCAGGTACCTAATATTTCCTTAATACCAGATTTGATACATTCAGTATCAGAAGAATATATGTGCATTCTAATAGAGATGTGCAGAATGTTTCAAGATCAAAATGTTCTGACCCCAAAACTTCTCATTCCAACTGCTACATCCTAGCATTTCTATGCTTAGTGGTTTCATCTAACCACTAAGAAGCTTGCCATTTGCAGAGTTTATAATAATTTAAAATAATTTTACATTTTAAAAGAAATATTGACTTCTTTTAGTTGAACCACAGTTTCAAAAAAGTAGTCAACATTTCTTTAAAATGTAAAATTATTTTAAATTACTTTATTATAAAATCTGCAAATGGCAAGCTTCTGCTTAGAAGAGTATTGCCTCCTTTATGTAAAGAAAGGGAAAATGCCTCTTCTGATATATTTGATACATCTTCCTCATGAAACAAAACCAAAAGAATATTTTTCTCATACTTATTGTAATAGATGGATTTATCAACAAAGACTTATACAATTAATAGATTTTACCACAAGCATGAGAAGTTCTGAATAAGCTTTTATGTCCTCAGGAAAGTACGGTAAATTTCCAACTATAACCCCTTAGACATTGGCCAGAACTTTAAAATGCAAAAGTCACATGCCACCATCCCCATCTCAATAGCTGAAACATTAAGCAGTGGAAGCAGTAATGCTTCAGTCAAATAGCTTGTTGGGAGAGAGACAAAAAGTTGCCTGCTGCAAAAAGAATAGCCTCTAGGTGTTTAGAATGATAGGCTTTGGTTGATGGGGTTTGGGAGAAGACATCTTTGGCTCGCTGAGAGAGAAACAATTCTGTACGTATTTGGAAGAAAACATAGTTGCTACACATTTCGAAGATATACATCATGTTGAGTGCTACACTGCTAGCCGGTAGTATTACGGCTTGCATTTTAATTTAGGCTTTAAAATACATTAATTTTAGAGCAGCCTTCCATATCCTGTGTCCTCTATATATAGTACGGGATTACAGTAGAAATCCAATTTATTTTGCAATTCTCATATTGATTAAGAATTCTGGGAATTACAATCCCAACACATCTGGATAGCTTTTCAAGAACAGAATTACTGAGAACTGAAAATGATCTGTTTTCATAGACTTGCTATAAAACTAAAGAGAAAAAGTCAACTCTTAATAAGCTTCTATTAGTCTGTCATCAAAATGCTGCATCTTAGATATGATTCCCACATTTTACTCATGAAGGTATAACACAATACTGTGAAATTATAGAAAAGCCATGAGTATGGATAAATCATGAGGTATTTTGGTATTTCACAATAATAGTGAAATATTTATTCGTGTCTAAGTGACATATATTTCTTTATCTACTTACTTCCTGTTACTACATTCTATAAAATTATACCTTGTCTCAATGTCAAACCAATGTGTATATCTCTTTTATTCTCTGGTTAAATGCTTAAATGGTTTTTCTCTGTCTGGGTAAAGCATTCTTGACATAAGCTTAAACAGGCGCAGAATAATACCAAAGCTGGAATTTAAAAAAATAAATGGCTACAGTATCATGCCATCAACATTAATAAGAGAGGACAATACAGCAAAAATACCTAAAGAATTAAAGGTCACAGATTGACAAAAGTGGCATTGTAACTGAAAATATTTTATGTTGCTATTTTAAACAGTAAAATTCATAAGAGACTTGCTTCTCTCTTATTGCTTTGCATCTATTATGAACAACTTTTTGGGCGGTCTGAGTTAAAAGATGAATTACACATTTTAGAAATTAAGCATACCTGACACCAGCTGAACCAGGGACAGATGTGATAAACTGGGTTGCAACTCTGTTCCCTTAAAATAAATTGCACAAATAATATTAGAAGCTAGATAACTGTAGTTGAATGTACCACTGCAGTTAAAAGCCAAACAAAGAATACCTTAAAGAATTATATTAATTTATTCCACCAGATAGTTATAAATATTTGAAAAATATGATGTGGCATGAGTATGTACTGTATGTGTATCTATACTAACACACATAGTCCATAGCAGAATCTTTTTGATAGTGAAATGTAAAAAATATCTGCTTCTCTTCAGTTTGAATGAGGTCTTCACAGCGGTACCAGCATGATGTACATACTTAAAAGAGAAATCCCTCTAAGAATTCACAGGCATAGATGCCTGCTTAGAAGCCACAAGGACGTTAAATGCTGGTGCATGCATCAGCTTGCATGAACTTGGGTAACATGGTATAAAATGATACGAGGATATAATTTGTGTCATGATGAACACAAAATCAGTTGCTGGCAATGGACACTCATATTCACAGGATAGTCGAAGAGTGTTAATGCTATCCGCTGGAATTAGCCTGACAGATAAGAATGAGGCCATTTTCCAGCTTTCTTCTCTCTTGGACAGTCTAGAAAGACCTGATGATCAGATCAACCATAGCAAAGACTGCTAGAAGGACCAATCAGATGGACAGGCTGCCTCCATTTCCTTTCCAAAGCTTTGATTAAAACAGAATGACAGAAATTTAAGACCACTGGTTCAGTCACATTAAACAAAATTGCAAGGTGAAAATGGCCTTGAAGTTGTTAAATAAAAAAAAATCAGGTCCAATTATCACTTTTATTCCTTTGTATAAGTTGCTGACAAATACATTATTATATTCTTTTATATAAGTTGCTGACAAACATCTATTTTAACTTTTTTCTCTTTGAGAAAGCATAACTTTTCTTGTTATAGATGCATTAATCCTTCAGGAAAATAGTTTTTAGAATTAAGCTAGAAAGGCAAGGTTCAAAAAAGCAGAAGATTAGATAAATTCTTCCCATAATCACGCCAAAATTGATCCATTATAACAGGACAAGCATCTTCTTTGGTTAATCGTAATTGTGGCACCTAGGTCGGATTAAATTCAAATGAATTTATGTGCAACGTAAGACTTATGTAAGGATATTAAGAGGATATCCACTTCCTTATTAGATTTGATAATACTTTGCCATGCAACTTTGCAAGGCAGCATTGAGAGCATACCACAACAGTAACGCAGATAATTTTTTCTCTGTCATTGCTACCACAGTAATATGTATTCTAAACCAGGCCAAAGTTTTCTTTTGTTCTTTTGCGCTTGAATTATTTTCTTTGAAGTTTCACCCCGTCCCTCCTCAAAAGAAACACTGGCTCAGCTGTCTCATGAGAAGCCACATAGGAGAAATAATGTAAATGTGATACTCTAGAGCAGTGTTGTCCAAACTTGGCCACTTTAAGATGAGTGGACTTCCCTGGCTGGGGAATTCTGGGAGTTGAAGTCCACTCATCTTAAAGAGGCCAAGTTTGGACAACACCGGTCTAGACCAATGTTTCTTAAAGTGTGATCCGAGGATCCCTGGGGGTCCCTCAAGACCCTCTCAGGGGTCTGCAAAATCAAAATTATTTGCCAAATATTGACAATATTTGCAAAAATTGAAAACAATGTCACTCTTCTCATTATTATTATTTGTTAAAAAACATAGGGGTTTTTAATGAAAAATATTTTATTTATGCTAATATCTAATGGGTTTAATATTGTCATTTTTACATGATTCAATAAATACATATTCTACGAATGCATCAATTTTAATTTTTAATATAGTAAATATTGATAAATATAACCCATAGAAACAAAAGATCTTTTGGGGTCCTCCATAATTTTTAAAGGTGGGAAGGGATCCTGAGAGCAAAATGTTTTAAGAAACACTGCCGTAGACAATTGGTAAAACTCACAAAATATTTTAGGAACTTTCTATATAGCATATTGCTGTCCACTTCCTCAGGTCCAACAGATTCAAACCGTTCCCAGATAACCGGGTAAGACTTCTCCCAGGCACCTCCTCTGGACCTGTGACCAGGCTAGTGTCCACTAGCCCCTGTAAGAGGTTCTCCATGCCTCCCTTACCCAGGATAGCCTGTGTCACCTGAAACAGGGCTGCGGGAGTGGCAATCTGCCGACGTAGTAAGAATGGAGAAGTACTGACGCTTTGCCGCCCTTATACCATGAGATAGGCCTTAATAGTAGGTCTAACCCGTGTTCGGTTGAATTCGTCCTTTGCTGAGCGCCAGTGATGCTCTAGACGTTTCTTCTCCCATTTCGTCTTCCTCAGTTCCTCCATAAACCATGGGAAACATCAGGATCCCCAAGAGGAAAGAGGTTGCATGGGCCAATCTGATCCAAAGCCTTAGCTGCCCTCTTATTCCAACTGGCCACCAGGGCCTCAGATGGATGGTGCAGCAGTCCAACAGGGATAACACCCAGCTCCCACCGAAACTGGTCAGGGTCCATCAGTCGTCAGGGGCGGACCAATCTAATGGGTCCAAGCTCCTTGCAGTGGGTAGTGGCACAAGAGAAACCCATAGAAATCAGGGCATGATCCAACCATGACAAAGTCTCCTTGGGGACACCAAAGCTCCCCCAATTCCAGATCACATTACCACTGCTCTGACAGGAACACCAAATCTGGAGCATGACCATTTTCTTGAGTTGGGCTCTGATGACCTGGGATAGGCCCATGGCTGTCATGGAAGCCATGAACTCCCAAGCCACCTCAGAATCTATTCCAGGGAAGTTAGATTAAAGTCCCCCAGAACTGTAAGTCTGGGGAACTCCACTGCCAACCCGGAAATGGCATCAAGGAGCTCAGGCAGGGAGGTTGCTGTGCAGCAGAGAGGTTGGTACAACAGCAACAATCCCAACTGTAACTTATCACCTTCCCTAACATTTCAACCAAAGATCTCTTCATCCTGTATCTCATCTTTTATCTATTAGTAAACAATAAAACCTCATTATTCAAGCTTAATCAGCAAGTCCATTAAGAATTACCAGAAATAACAATATATATATAACATTAAACAAGTAAATCACTTTCATTTCATTTCCTTTACACAGTAACTTATCATTTTCTCTAAAAATACAACACAACCTCTTCTTCCCTATTTATCTTATATCTAGAAGCAAACCTATAAAAGCTCGTTGTTCAGACTTAATTAAAAAATTCCATTAAGAGCTACCAGAAAATCTTAAATCTTTAAACCCTTCAAATAATATCCCACAAATTAATTTCTTATAATTTTCTCTTTGTCTCCTCTCAGAAATTCCTTTGCAAATTTAACACTTTCTTTCAATTTTAACATCATAACCCATCACTTTCTCTAATCATACAACAAATAATTTCTTCTCCCCATATCTTATCTAGTAGCAAATCTTTAAGGTCTTGTCATTCAGTCCTGGTCAAGAAAAATCCATTAAAAACTATTAGAAGAAAAAACATCATATATTTTAACTCTGATCAAACCAACCAACTTTATAATCCTTCTTTTTGGTTTTAAAAGCCTTAATACTTATTCCTTTTAAGTAATGTCCCAAAAGCTTATTTCTTTTCATTCTCTCTCTTTTTTTTCTTAGAAACTTCTTCATAAGTGAATCCAAAATAAGAAAGTTGTCCAAGTCACTTCTGTGTTGAAATCCACACATCCAAGTCACTCTTCTGATTTATTATTTGTATGTCCCTTTTAGCTATTAAAGCATCAGCCAGTTTCATTTGTAAGTCCTGTGTAGCATCTTTGTCAATATCATTCTTGTATTCTATCATTTTGAATTCCATATCCAAAACAACCTGATTCTCAGTAGTATCCTCTTCTATCTCCTCTTTAAAACCTATTTTTATAGTATCAGACAATCTTAAGAGAAAGCTCTGAGTACATTGTTGCCAAAGTATCCTTGAAATCTTCCAGAGTTAAAATACTTTTCTCTATTTTCTGTTAGTGGGTCTTCTCCTTTAATTGTAATCTATGTAATAAATAGACACATAGAGATAAACCACATTTACACACCATTCAAAAGAGACAATAAGAAAGCTAAGAAGGAAACAAAAAGACCAAAACACATCCCCTCCAGCAGCCTACACCCAAATAAGCAGGTATTAACACCAGACAAACAATCAAGCACAAAACAATACCTTAATCAAGGACCTAACAAGGAGAAAACCACACCTCCACCAACACTGGCAGGGCAAGCTACTGTATATAAACAGGGAGCAAATACCATACTCACTAGCACTGATGATGTTACCTAGTTGAGTAATGAAACGTCTGCAATCAAACAACCAAGCTCAGAGAGCACCAAGGACTCCACAGTTCAACCTTGAGCTACATATATTCTCTTATATTGAAACCAACTTTGTATTCCTTCCCTTTGGTTTTAATAATCTTAATCTTTAATCCCTTTAAATAATATCCCAGAATTTGATTTCTTTTCATTTTCTCTTTGTCTCTTCTCAAAAAATCCTTCAAAACTTCAGCAAGTCTCTTTTGTAAATCCAAAATAAGAAAATTATTCAAATCACTCTTCTGGTTTGTTATTTGTATATTCCATATAATTATCAGCTGATTTCATTTGTATATCCAGTGTAACATCTTTTTCCATATCATTCGTGTAACCTGTCATTTTTAAATCCACATTCAAATCAGCCTCAGTCTTGTGCAGTAAAACTTGTTCCTCTTCTATAACCTCTTTTAAATTCAGTTTGTCTACGATAGCAGACAATCTTAACTTTTGAGTCCATTGTTCACAAATATCCTTCAATACCTCCAAAGTTAAAGTACATTGCTCCATTCTGTATTAGTAAGTTGAATTTAAGTATTCTTCTTTAATTATAATCTTTAGTTCTTTCTGGTTCCCTCTAGTGTCCAACCTTTGAAGTCCCATCTTATGTTTTTTTCCTAAACAACAATATTTTCCCATGGGAAGGTTTCTTATAATTAATTTCAAAATTATTTCAAATCCCTCTGGACCCTTAATCCATTTACAACTTTCTAAAATCAAGATTCTAATCACCCGTTTGCTGTTTATTCCACCCCATATTTTTTTTAAGTCCTTAATCTTTTGCTTAAAATTTCTCCAAGGATTGAAGGAGATTCATCCAGTGAATGTTGTAAAACTTGTTGATCCAAAGATTCTTAATAGTTGAAAAGTAATTAAAAGGCAGTTCCAAAGGGGGAAGAAATGAAGCTTGGCTGAGCTTTTTGTCCATATAGACTATGTTACAGCTGTGACCTTGGTGAAATTCCCTTGACTCCCAGTCATGCACTTCTTGGTTCCTGCGGTCTACTCATGAGGAACAGCTGTCCGGAGTGCATGTGGGCAATCTCATGATCTGTCCTTTTTCCGGAGAGATATCAGTGGCTAGAACTCATCTTTTGGTCACCAATCTCTGCCACAGCACTGTCCCCGCTCCTTTGAAGATGTCCAGCTTGCCATGTCCTGACCACAAGTCAGCATTTTACAAAGTTCTTTACTCAGAAAGTCCAAGCACTGAGTAACAGCTAGCAGTTATACCTATTCATGTAATAGATGCCAAACTATGAAGATACTGGTAAATCAAAGTCATTGTTTCTATGAATAAATAATAATAATAATAACAACAGCAAGAACATAAACTTGCATTTTCACATAACTTTTGATTAACAAGAAATATAAAGAAGGGAATAGAACAGCTATTATTCTAAACCTACTTTCCACAGAAACACATTATAAATTTGGACTGAAATATTTAAATATGTTTTCTAAAGGAAATACTTTTACCCTTAGTTTATTTCTCTTCACCCATAGATATAGCTAAATAATATGCTCATTTTGAGCTAAATTATTTACTCTATGTTTATCACTAATATGAACATTCTTTTAGCTGGAAAACAATTTTTTGAAATAATTTTAATTAAGCAAAAAATGGTGGATTATATTTAAACAACTTTTTCTCTGAACCACATTCATTCTTGGGCATATAAATTATAATATAGTGCTTGCTGCAATTCACTGATTGGTTTGACTAATAGCTGAAGTTTATGAATGACAACAAACCCATAATGTGGCTTGCTTGGTTTTGGTTTAACATATGCGTGTCCAGTCAATTGTGAGGCTATGTACCCAGTTTATTCAGCAAATCACAGTTAAACAATTATGACTTGACAGAAAGTATGAACCAAGGAGGAACGTCAGAGCACCAATATATTTCCAGCTGGTATCTTCCAGACGTATTAAACTTAATATATGATTTAATAAAAGCACTGAAACATGAGGGTAGATTTCATATTGAGAACTACAAGGAAAGCTGAAAATCTGAATATTTAAATACTAAAACAATATAATATTTAAATACTCAAACTAATGTTTGAGAAACAATTCAAATATGGTAGAGCAAATATGCTGATTTGATGAAAGACAGGAATTTATTGTCCCCAAATTATTGAGTCTAAAGTTAAATAGTCAATTCATGCCATGACTCAAAATCTTCTATAATCAATCATTCCTATATTTCCTACATTTTAAAGGTTTTATTTTAATATTTATTTTGGATGTTGCCTGGTTAGTAATATAAAAGGATGGCCAATATACATTAAAAGTCATCTAGTTCTTTAAATGTAAGTTTTATTCATCATATTAATTTTTACTTTTGAGTAACACTGGTTAGATTTGGGATCTTAGCATTTTACAGAATTAGTGCAGGAGGTATCAGGTATCTATTGATTAGTGTAGCAATTGGGATGCTATAACCCCAGCTGTAAATGGCATGCAAAGATATTAATCACCAGTTGGTTCAACACTGACAAAAGGAAATGCTTCAAATACTGTACTGCAAATAATGAATGGTATGGCTGAAAAAATGCAATAGAAATTTTGAACACAAGGCTACATTACATATCTTAAACTACTTTTAGGCTATTTTTAAATAGTGGCCACTTGCATCATCAATACCTGATTTTTGTTTGCTTGTTAGTTTTAGAATGAACAAGGTATTAAAGTGGTTTTTTTCAAGATCAGAAGTACTACACTATTTTTCTTTATACATCCCATAATGCTCAGTAGATAAGGCCATTTAAAGCTCAGCATGCATTCATTATGACACATACTTTGACTCCATTTTCTTTTTTAATTTATATTTTAATTACCAATAAATACTTTTCTACTTATAGTGCTGCATTTTTTCATTAAACAACTATACCAAGTATTATAATGTGAAAGTAGTAGTACATTGTTATAGAACAATAACACAATAATGCTAATGATTAAGAAAAACCCTTTTCGTCCCTGTCAAAACAGATGATCAGAAAAGCTTTTAAAAAATAGATTATCAACATTATGGTACTTTATCATGGTATCCCACTTAAAAAAACTCCCCATTTAAAATGGATTAAATAGGTAAAAGATGTATTAAAAGCAAAAGTGTATCATAAAATGGCTCTTACAGCCAAGGTTAAGGATATGTGTGGATGATACAGTGACTACAATTCACTTTTCTAATACACTGTTCATGTCAAGACTCCACCCGTAGAAAAATACAGATAGTCCTCACTTACCGACTGCCTCATTCAGCAACCGTTCGAAGTTACGCCAGCACTGAAAAAGTAGATTTATGACCGGTCCTTGAATTTGTGGCCATCAAAGCATCCCCATGGTCACATGATCGCAAGTTGGGCGCTTTGCAATCAGCGCACATTTACAATGGTCACAGTGTACTGAGGTCATGCAATTGCCATTTGTGACCTTCACAACCAGCTTTCAACAAACAAAGTCAATGGGGATGGATGGCAGGAAGTTGCAAGTTGAAGTCACGTGATGTCGCACTAAACGACCCACGGTGATTCACTTAACAACTGCAGTGGAACTGATGTGAGTCTGGCAAGGTCACATGATGTTTCACTTAATAACTATGTTGCTTAGCAATGGAGTTGCTAGTCCCAATTGTAATCAGTAAGTAAGGACTACCTGTATAGGTGTCTATCTCTTTTCTGTGTAAAAAGCAAAGCTGGATCAGAAATATGGGAAAACCTACAAGGAAAATATGATAAAATATCTCATAATAGCATTAAAAATGGCTAATAAAATTAAGAAAACAAAGAATAGCTAATGCGAAAACATGTCTAGACTGAAAAATTAGATGACTTCTTGTACCAGGACTGCAGGAAAAGCCCTATTAATGCATTATATGGGATACAAGATATAAAGTGATTCCTTCTGCCTTGAGACACGCACGTCAGGATAATTTTTATATTAGGATCTCAGCTCTTGCTACTCTACCTGCCACCGCCATTGCATCTGTGATGCTTTGGGAAAACACTGGTTTCAAAGTTCAGTCTGACTGCTAATTTAATTCTATGTACCAGTGCCATGTGTATCAATAATGTACAGTTTTCTTTAAAACAGAGAAGGGCATGGCACAATCTCTCTATTTGGGGAGCAATACAGCTGTGTGAGGAGCAGTGGTCAGCAAATAAAAGAACATAAGAAGATAGGCAGTGCCCCTGGCCCATCTAGTCCACTAGGCTATTCCCACAGTTGCCAACCAAATGCACAAGGAAGCCCACTAGTCTCTCAGCAGATGGCCTTCAGAGGCAGTCTCTCTGCCATCAAGGCTAATAGCCATCGATCCCCATGACACCCATGAATTGGTCCAACCCGTTTTTGAAACCAGCCAAGCAGGTAGCCAGCACCACATCTTGTGATGGGAAATTCCAGTTTAATTATGTGTTGTATATTTTTTAAAAATTCCTTTTGTCTGTCCTGATTCTTCCAGGATTCAATTTCGCTGGGTGATTTTGAATTTGGCCTAGTATTTTGGGAAGGAGGAAAGACTGAGAGGACACACTGCGCGAGTCAGGGAGGTCGGTGCCACGACCCAACGCTCCCTTCCAATTTCCAACGGTCTTGTAAGACCACAACGGACAACAGCTGGAAGAAGGAAAGAAGCGTGCTGCGCCTTTAAGACGCAGAGCTCCGAGAGAGGAGCGCGCAAGGGCGGCGCTTGCTTCTGCTTCACCCTTCGGAAGAAGGGCTAAGTTTCAGCAAAGCCCACCCGACTGTGCCTGAGGAGGACCCTTCCTCAGTCCCAGGGCAGCGCCCGTCGGGAAGAGAGAGGGGGTGCGCACGTTTTGCTTGCAGGGTTTGGGTCACCCCAGAACCAGACGAAGCAAAAGGAGGAGGAGAGCGGGGGTCGCGTGCTGCTGGGGCGGCCCAGACCCTTTTCTTCCTCCGGGGAGAAAAAGCGGGGCGGGCTCCAAGGCTTACGGATCTACTGGGAGCGGGTGCCGCGGGGGGAAGCGAGCAAGAGAGGCGATTGGCAAGACGCAGGTGGATGGGCGCGCCTCGAGAGAAAAGCAGCCAGGCCAGAGCGAGCGTGCTGGGGTTACCTGTTCGTGGGGGTCGTGGGCTCCGAGGTGGTGGAGGAGGGCGCGAACTGGGGAGAGGGGGCCCCGCTGTTCTCCGCTGCCGCTTGGTCCCTTCTCTCCTGCTGGTGCTGCTGCTTCTTCTTCGAACGCCAGTGCCCGAAAGCCGAGCGCTTCTTGCGCTCTCCGGGAACGGTGGCGGAGGAGCAGCTGGGGCGATGTTCCCGCCGCCCCTCTAAGGACGGCGACGGACAAGGAGAGGAAAGCGGCGTATCCTTGCCCAGGTCCGGTTCGGAGTCCTCGGACTCGCTCTTGTGGTGGAAGAGCCGCCCGAGCCTCTTGAAGCCCCCTTTCTCCATACTGAGCGACCGGAGCTGAGGATGACCCTGGCGCGGCGGTGCCAACCGCCTTCGGTAAGCGGCTCGAGGATGGCCAGGGAATGGAGAAGCGCTCCGTTTGCGCGCTCCGTCGGGAGACGGTTGGAGGAGGAGGGGAAAACCAAAGCGCCTCCTAAAGGCTGCGGGAGCACCGCCGGCCCTGTCAGCTGCTCCAACCGCGGTGCGGACCGCACCCTTCCCACCTCCTCAGCTTGGCTTGTACAAACTTTCAAGCGACGGCCACGAATTCGCCTGTCTCCTCTTCGTGCCTTTATTAAGTTTTATCTCTCGCTCCTATTTCCGCGACTGCAACTACTTCTCTCGGGGCTCGGGACCCTCCTTTGTTCCGTTTAAAGGGCTGCCAGTTCGTGGTCTTGAAGCAGAAAATTGACTGCCACTCCAGCTCCCCTTCATACTGCGTGTTACCCGAGAAGGGAGAGACTCGACTGATCCGAGGATATAAATTGCAAGGCAGTAATAAGGGTTGTTGTTTCTTTCTGATGGAGACGAAATGATCAACAGTTTGTGCAAGGAAGGGCTGCAAGTATCCAGGAAACTGTTGTTTTATATCTTCGTTGTACCCTGCCCAGAGTGAACTGGGCGGCTATATAAATTTGATATATAAATAAATAAGAAACCATATGAAAAAGACAAATTGCTACATTTAAGGTAGTCCAGGACATACTGTCTTCTCTGCTGTGAGTTCTTTGAAGCAAAGGAGATTTTTTAAAGGGATTTTTATTTTTGCAAAAAGCCTGATATGTTTGTATTTAACAACAGAGTCCATGGGGCCAATAGTTTGGACTCAGAAGCAAAACAGGCCCACCCGGTCACCATTCATGTGGCAATACTCTTCTCACCACTGAACTCTCAGCGATTTATTTCTGACTATACAGGCATGTAGCAGCTTGTACTGTAAACGTAATTCTAAACTTTGCATATCTGAAAAATGTATACACAGGAAAAGAGTAAAGGAATAGCAAAAGCACATTGGAGTGAAGCATAGTGAATCTTGGGGTAACTATTCCACTCATGAATTGTAAGTATGGTACAATTTTTTAAATTACTTCTTAAAAGTAATCCTTCTTTCCCAGATTATAACCCTGATAGAAGCTACCCCTCCATTTTTCAATTTATGATAGAAAAAAATTCCCCATTGGCTCCAAAAATGCAAAAATTTAAAATTATATTGATGTTTGATGAAAAATAATACACAGGGCCATCTTCTGTCTTTGCAGTTGACAGAGGATTTTCCTGATATGCTGTGATTTGGGAGTAATGCTTAAGCAGAGTGGTAGTTGAATCTGAACTGAAATTCCATGTAGGTTTCAGAAAAACACATTTAACATTTATTTTCTTTTGACACTCAAGCCAACCTACCATTTTAAAAAAAGCATAAAAATAATATTCCATTAAGAAGGAAACCAATAAAGGGAGTGGGCATGTTTGCTGCTGCCACAGTCTTTGTAGGTCCTAGGATTTGTCTGTCAGGCAAACCTGTGGTTTTGCCTTCTTTTCTATCATCTATTATTTCCATTTTTTTCTAGTCTGCTTCCACTTCTCTCTTTCTTGAAAAAATGTTTAGTCTTATGCATGTATCTTCAAAAATCCTGTTCAGTTGGATGGGATTTAGTTCCAGGTGAGTAGATAGACTATTGCCACATTGAAGGCATTGGTAAACAATGTTCTGAGCCAGCCATTTTTGGTAGAACTGGAATCTCGAATGTTTTAGTTGTTCTGGATTTCAGATAAAACAGAATTCTGATGGGAAAAGTAAGGCAACAGTGGATCACATGAACCACACTCTCCTGTTCTTCCTTCAGCAGCTCCCAACATGGCATATTCTACCCCTGACTCCCTTAAGCTGCCAATATCCTGGCTTTTTTTCCCCGACTCATCCCCATCTCAAATGCTACTGCCCAGGACAAAACAAGCCATACAAAACAGTTCCATTCATTCCATTTATGAAGCAAAACACCTGAAAAGTGTGTTTCTGTTCAGACCCAAACCACCCAAAGCTAGATGTTCCATCCATGGAACATTGTGACATGCCTACAAATTACCCAATATTATCATTTAAAAAGTACAGTATATAGTTAGATTGTTCTCCAACTATTACCAGCTTACACTGTTCACATCTTAATAACAGCAAAATCACTCTGCGTGCCACTAGTCCATTACCATTCTAGAATAAACAGCACCCAAGGCATTAATAAGGATAATCTTTTCCTCTTTAAATAGAACAGGTAATCCATAATTCTAAAGAACTTGCTTACCTAATTTGGTCAGGTATCACTGACAGCTCCAATCACAATTATGGGAAAAAAAAATTTAAAAATGCACCCACAATAATAATGGAGTAAATCTGTTATGCCTGCAAAAATTTCAGTCCCAGGCTGAACTCTTTAACATATGCAGGAACACTTTCTTTAATGTGGTTTCAAATGACTCAGGTGATACAGCTTCTATCCTGTTTCTTCAGCATGCTTTCTTACATAGATCTGAGCAAAATGGGCATCTTGTAACTGGAAAAAATAATTTTAGCTTTGTTTTTGAATGTGATCACACATTACATTAAGCCAAAATGTTTCTTCAGGTTCGGTGTGACAAATTCTGTGAATCTAACCAATTATGGCTAAGGAAACCATGTGTGAGACCCACTAAGACATGATTTACTTAAACATGGTTTATTCATCCAAAACTCAAAACCAAACATGACTTGAACCCTTATTATGACGTGAACCCTTAACTGATGTTTTATAATGCAAAATTCAATTTGATGTTTTTTAATACAACGATGTGTTTATAAGTGATTAAAAGTGGGGGTGTGCACAAATCAGAAAATAAGTTTTGTTTCAAACCCAAGGCAAAGTATCACATTCAGATATTCCTCCTAGTTGTTTTAGATTATTTATTTATTGTATTTATCAGTGCTTGCAATTTAGATTTTTTATTAATCCAAATAATTTGGATTATTTATAGTATTTATAGTTGCAAAGCTGTTGGTTTACAGTAATTATAAGCAGCATAAGAATTTAAGTAGTACCCATGGTAGAAACGATGTAAATTTCTAAAACCATAGACTTCATAAAAACAATCAAACTGAGTCTCTTGACAGCCCTCTGGAATAACTGAATTTTCAGGAGTTTGGGGAATAATTAGAACAGTTGGGTCCACCATAAGATCTAAGGATTCAGTTGAAACAAAAACCCAGATGGTTTGGCTGCTCAGGTTTCAGATAAAACAAAACCTGGAATGATCCTGATTTTATGGAGCAAGTAGGGCAAGACGGATCTTGTTGCCTCCACTTCCCCTCCTTCATAAACACACTTCATGGTATCAATGTTGGTTTCTTCTGTGCTCTATGTGCCTATTCCATGCTGGAGTGGTCTTCAGCACTTGGGGGGGGGGCAGTACATTGTTTTCCAGTGATTCTACTTCCTGAATGGACAGTTCTAATCAAAGTTCAGGGAGGAGAGTTTAAGTCCTTGGGCATTCCAAGGTGGAGTGCCCCAGAGCTCTGCCCTTTCCTATACTTTGTTTAATGTCCACATGAAACCACTAGGAGAATTCATCTGTTAGTTTCAAGTTAGGTATCATCAGTGTATTGATGTTACCCAACTTTACATCTCCATCCCAGGCCAAGAAGGAGATGCAGCAGATACCCTGATCCAGTGATTGGTAGTTGTGAGGGACGGAATGGAAAGGAACTTAGAGTGGATCCCAGCAAAATAAAGTTACTGTTTGTATAGAGAACATCTGGTTCTGTGGATGTTTTTTCTGGCAGAGTGGCACTGTCCTTAAAAGAGTATGTGATCTGGGGTTTTTCCTAGATTTCTGGTTCCTGCTTTAGCAGCAGGTGGAGACTCTGGCCAACTCTGGCTAATCTGCAGGTTATTTCCTTTCCCAGAAACTGCATTGAAAACAGTGATTCACACCTTTGTTTAGACTATTGCAATTCACAATATATGGGGCTATCCTTGAAGACAGAAGGAATAACTGGTGCAGAATGGAGCTGCCTGTTTGCTAACCACTGCTAGCTGGTGAAGGAGAATAAAACTTATTCTGAGGGACCTGTGCTGGCTGCTAATAGGTATCTGGGCCCAATTCCAGGTGCTGGTCTTTACCTATGAAGTTCTGTATGGCTTGGGCCTTTGCTGCCTTCAAGACTGTCTTCAGGTAGAATCTGTTTGTCTTATGTGACCTAACTGGAAGGAGATGGTTCAGGTAGCTATCCCCCAGGAGATTATGGGGTATGGGTTGGAGGATTACTTTTTCTGTGGTAGTTTCTCACTATGGAACAGCTTGCCCACAAACTCAGATGAGTCTCTAGCATGTTACCCTTTAGAAAAGCTGTAAAAATACTTCCATGAAGCATTTGGAGTGGAAGATTTTAAACTGAACAGCATTTGTGGGGAATGTGTTAGGAATTTTTATATTAAAGGGTTTTTTTAATGTGGTAAGCCAGCTGGAGCTCTGTGAATCAGGTGGCATATAAATTATTGTAATAAAAAATAAAATTAAGTTTGACATATAGTGGCTGATTCACACATGATGCTAAGTCAGTGACTAGATTCAGACATCATACTGTGGTTTGTTTTAGCTTAGCATATTTTACAAACTTAGCCATTGTGATTTGCATGGTGTATTGCTTAGTATTACACATCAACCCAAGCAACTGTGAATTATTTAATATACAATGGTTAAAAGATGGCTCAGCAAATAGTATATACTTGATTACTGTTTTAAAGCATGTTAATCTGCCTTGCAGAATTATGTTCCTTTATCTCTTTATTTTTATTCACTTTAGTTTTTGATCCATAATTTTTTTCACCCATTATACCTAGATTTCTGCTAACCTGAAATAGAGTATGCAGTATTACAGTATGTGGTTGCAGCCTTGATATCTTTATAATAGTGCATTATTATACAACTTTTAATTTATGGTTGGGAGGTTTAGAAGTTGTAAATGCTTTTCAAAATTTATTTTTTTAAATCGGCCACTGGATATTCACCATGCCAAGCTGTTTTGGCTCAGAGAAGCAAATCATAAACCAGATTTACAAACTGCAGTGCCTGGATTCACGCATCTCAGTGTTACCTCCCACAGCCAGTCTTCCTTATGCCACCAATTGGGGCCTACACTATCAGTTCTCCCCACCTGCAGTGCTCCATGGCTTGGGAGCAGACGTCTTGAGATTGATGGAGATACTGGCTTAGTCAGCAGTCAAGAGTATACACTTTTCAGTGAGATAATCAGTCCTATGTGTCATAATTTTTTGGTTAATTTAGTATTATTGATTACAATGTAGCAAGATTTTGCTTAAGCATACACACAGACACATTTCATTCTCACCAGAGTAACTGCTCAAGAAACCTGAGGGAGAAGACAGATTGCAATCCAGATGGTTGCATGTTCATAGGTATCTTCCAACCTAGTTCTTTATATAGCAGTTCTTTCATTTTCTGCCTCCCACATCATGTAATAAAACCTAACTGGCCCAGGACTGAGAGCAACCAACTTAAAGAAACACCCCTGAAGAAGGCAATGACAAAATCACTTCCATACTATTGCCTAGAAAAGTGTAAAGACATATCCAGGGAGGCTACCAAAAGTCAAGCTGAACTCAAGGGAGACTATTTTCCCCCAGTGGTGCCATAGAATGTAATGTTTATTTCCCATATTGTGTAATTCAAGTTTAACTCCTTCCAAAATGATGAAAGATATAAACAATCCTGACAATTAATCAAATACTTTAATTCGGTTACATTGGTAGTGTCACTAAATAACAAACTAGATTGATATAAATTATCTCAGCTAATTTGGATGTCTGGAAAATAGTGCTTGTTCGTCTGTTGACATTATTTAATAAGTGAAAGAATAATTACATGATGATGCAAAGGCAAATATTGCAAAATCCAGAAATGTGGCAGAAATTTAAACGTATGCTTGATTACATATTATAAGTTCCCTATTACTTCATATTATGAATAATATGATACACCATTTAAAGTAACCATTGTGGATCTAGAAAATGATTGCTCAATAAAACTTTTTTTTTAAATGAATGGTAACAAATTATGACAATAGAGCACCCATCCCATTCTAATATTCTCCAGTTGAATTAGAAACATTTCTAATAAGCTTTTAGTTGCTTTAATTTAATGAGTAACATTTAATTGCTATTTCAATAATTTAGATCAATTATGTTTTATTATAAACTGCATGAGACTTCAGGAATCAGCAGCATAAAAGGCTTTTGTTCCTTTTTTTTTTTTTTTTGCCCACCGCTACAGTGATAAAATCTCATGTCCAAAACGTTTTTGCCCAGTGGCAGATACATTCACCCAGGCAGATTCTGTGTACTTTCATTAATCAACAACTCAGTTATGTATTGCACATAGCACATAGAATGCATTTGAAGATATCCTTGTGATTACAGAACTCACTGGCAGGAAAAAAAAAATTGGGCAAAAAAGAAACGAGTCACATATAAATTTCCTAATTAATAAAATCAGAAATAATCTTCCATAGCTTTTCTGTTTTTTATGATTTCTTATAAATAAAGCTGCGTCTTACTACCTGCTTACCCTGAAGCAATCCCACATAGATGCAAGATACCCATATTGATACCTTTTCAAATAATGGGATGGTTGCCATAACGATTTCTATGAAGATAACATTTATATAACACTAAACTCTATATTTCTGTTCTAGGATGGCAGATAAAATAGTATGTTCACAGTCTTAAGTAAATGGCAATTCAGATTAAATGAGCAATAGTGACAATATTCTATGAGGAAAAGTTTGAATACACTGCTGTGCTTATATTGCTGGGGATTGGGGAGGGACCTCAAACCCAAAAAATAAACAGATGAATATTTTAAGGAAGAACCTGAAATCCAAATAGTTACACATAATTTTAAATTAGATGAGTAGGAAATTACATGCATACCTATTTATCACACTATTCCTTTTCAGGTAAGAAAGATTATGCAAAGCACTTAAAAAGATTAAGATGTAACAGGCAAAATAAATGAAAGGCACAAGATAGAAAAGGAAATGCAACTAAATATAATTTATACCAACAGCATTTATTATAACTGTCCTTGCAAGATATTCTTGCTTCTACCATATCTGTGCACTACTTATACATTATTAATTTGACTTTGAGACTGTTTAATATTTTCAACATCCATATTCTTTTAAACTACATACAAATTACATGGAAATTGACAGACAACAGAAAAGGATTCTCCATGCCCTCCTTATTGCTAAGAGATTAATTGTGGAAATAAAAAAAAATATAGCCCCAATTAATGGATTGAAGACCTATTATTAGATATTATTTGCAATTCATAGACAGGTTGCTTATAGATGTGGATTATATGTGGACAATTACAGTAATTTTTTTTACTAGTCGTATTTTACTGAAACTGCTGTATAAAATTTTATATACATGTATGAGAAGCCGTCATATATATGATTGATTGTTTTGCTTCCTTTTCTCTCTCTAACGTTTTATTTTTAGTTTAATTAAATAAATAAAGGCCAACTTTAAAAAAAACTTCTCAGGCTCTCTTTTGAGGAGCTCATCTATTTTCATCTAAGAATGATTTTCCTGCTCTTCTACTTCCCTCAACACATTCACACCTTTTTCATATATTTCATTCTAGACCTTTCATTCATAATTAAACATACTCATTCACTTCTATTCATGTATTTATTGATTCTATTCTAAACATTCAGATTTATTGCATCCTCCCCTTTGCCTTATTTTCACAAAGCTACGTGTCCACTTTTCCTTCTTCACTTTCATTTGTTAATTCATGCCATTAGCCATTAGTGCATCTTACATCCCTAAATCACAACGTTTCATCCAGCATGATCAGCACCAAATGGGCCTGGAAGTACCTCTGCAGCCATTATGCCTTTGATGAACTGAGGTTTTCGCAGAACACTTTTTAGTAAGATAAAGAGCAAACGAAATTACCACCCTTAGTTGTACCCATGCCGCATGTAGCATTCACTAATAGTAAAGATAGTACCAGTCAGTTTTGACCACATTTGACCTATATACCACAAGCACAAAAAGCCAGTTTTACTTTAAGTGTGCTAATGCTACTTTATGCAAGCTAGGATCTCTAATCTAGAGACTATCTTGGAGCCCACATACTGTTGCCCATATCCTACCAACTAGGACATACACCCAATGAAGAAATAGCAAATGGAAAGTAATTCTTGTACTCTTGTATATATGTACCCACATAGATAGAACTTTCAATTCCAACTCATATGATATAGACTATTATATTGGGAATGTGTTTAAAAAGGGGGAAAGACCAGGGGCATCGCAGTGTTATTCTAAGCTAACACAAGGTGGTGACTGAAGAATTATACATTGTGCTAGTATACAATGAGGTTAATTTGGAATAATGAAATGATATCAAAACAGATACTTTCTGATAAGCACACACCTCTTTAATCATACAGTCCTCTTTCTGCACTCCTTAGAATTAATATAATCCACCCCTCCCATATTCCATTCTTTATTCTATTTTAGACAGCTCAGAACCTATTATAATCCTAGTGTTTTTCCTGTGCCCTGAAATAATTCTCTTCCTATTTTGTACAAGCATTTCTTTTTTGAATCTTTCATTTATGGAAAAGGCAGTGGGACAAGATGCAGTTGCCCCTTATATTTAAAGCCATAAAATACTTCTAAGAACACCAAAAGTCATTCTACAGTATTGTTGTAAACTGACTTATACACTAAGTATTCATGAAATGTCTTTGAACATTTCATGAACGCTTGTTATATAAGTCTGTTTAGTACAACACTATTTAATATCAATAGACAGAACATCAAAGTAAGTAGAAATTCCATTATGTTACTTAAACTTTTCTTAGATCGAATGTTAGTGTCTTTTAACAAAGCACTTTCGATTTGTTTCTGTACAATTTTTATAGTTTACACTCTTCACGTTAAAGCTTTGGAGATACAGTGAAGTGCAAATGTGTTGAACATTTCTTGAAGTGGCATGATGGAGAGCAGCCAGCCCTTTTAGGAACAAGCCAGCCTTATGTGCCCAAAGGGAGTCACCCAACCCCTGGCAGCCAATAGAGGACAAGAAGGGGGTTCCATCAGGTTTAGGGCAGGAAGAGTTTGGTGGCTTTTGTGAGAGTTGGCTGGAGTCCAGGACGAAGGGGGTGACTTCAGCAAAGTACCAACCCTTGAATTTTTAACCAAAATATCATGAAAAATGCACCACCTGCAGATAACCTGACCCTTGACATTTTCATATGTTTTAATTTTCACAATTGGCTTATCTGTGGGTGACACATTTTTTCATGGTATTTGGATTAAAAAATTGAGGTTGTGCTTATCCACAGATGCGCTTGTCTGTGAGTGTATATGGGATATATGGGTACTTTTTAAAAGTATTACCATATATACTTGTGGATAAGCCCATCTGCAGACAAGCTGAACCCAATTCTTTGAGTGTATTTTGGCACCTAAAATTCTCGGCTTTTTTACTATGTGTTGTGTAGAAACTTGTGTGGAATATCTTCTTTTGGTAGCCTTAATGAAGTTGATTTATGTTTCAATCCTAGAATTGATCAGTTGCCTTCTGTCACCTGCCTCAGCTGGGCTCAGCTACAGCTTCCCAATGTTTTTGTTTTGGTTTCCCTTTTTTGTATTTAGCCAGACCCAAGGTGGGGCAAGAATTGCCTCTTTAATCCTCTCCTGGTTCCCCAGAGGGCTGGTGTGGAAGGGAGAAACTGGTTTATAGTGACAGGGTAGTGGCAACAAGGAGACCTAATTTGCCAATTGCTGTTCACCCAGAACTGAAGGACCTCTGAGGAGGGGCTGGTTTGACCCTGAGGGTGCCTTTTCCCTTATTAAAGAGGCTTAAGGCATCAATAAATATGCCACAGGAAAGTCACTGTATGCATAAGAATGCCCACTGGTTTAAGCATCGCTATTTTGGCTTACCTGGCTTGAAACTCAACATTAAAAAAACTAAGATCATGGCATCTGGACCCATCAATTCCTGGCAAATAGAAGGGGTAGAAATGGAAGCAGTAACAGACTTCATTTATTTGGGCTCCAAGATCACCGCAGACAGAGACTGCAGCCATGAAATTAAAAGACGCTTGCTCCTTGGGAGGAAAGCCATGGCAAGCCTAGATAGCATATTAAAAAGCAGAGACGTCACCTTGCCGACAAAGATCCGCATAGTCAAAGCTATGGTTTTTCCAGTAGTAATGTATGGCTGTGAGAGCTGGACCATAAAGAAGGCTGAGCGCCGAAGAATTGATGCCTTTGAACTGTGGTGCTGGAGAAGACTCTTGAGAGTCCCCTGGACTGCTAGGAGGTCAAACCAGTCAGTCTTAAAGGAAATCAACCCTGACTGCTCATTGGAAGGATCGATAATGAAGCTCAAGCTCAGATACTTTGGTCACCTAATGCGAAGAGAGTTCTCTTTGGAGAAGACCCTGATGCTGGGAAAGATTGAAGGCAAAAGGAGAAGAGGACGGCAGAGGATGAGATGGTTAGATAGCATCACTGAAGCAATGAGCATGAAACTGAGCAAACTCAGGGAGGCAGTGAAGGACAGGAAGGCCTGGCGCAATATGGTTCATGGGGTCACGAAGAGTCGGACACGACTTAACGACTAAACAACAACAACAAATTTTGGCTTACATTATGTAACTCTAGAACTTCCCAATCCAGGGATACAGCAATAGAAAGACTTCTCTTATGACTGTAAGAGGATCTTGCAATACCAACAGGGATGTTATATTGTACCTTTATTTGTGGAAAGTATGGGGATCAGCCTTTAACAATAGCATCTATATATGCTACCTCTCAATGCTAAAATAGGAAAGGCAAAAGGCAAGGCTTTCTTTGAACATCAATAAAACAAAGACTATGTCAACTGGAAAATTAGAAGAATTTAAAATGATCAGTAAGACGATAGAAGTAGTTGACAGTTACAATTTTCTGGACCCCAGAATTGATAAAGCTGGAAGGTGTGTCAAAGAGATTCAAAGAAGAAGAAGAAAAGGGCATTGAGGGACCTAGACAAACTCATAAAGGACCAAGATATTTCAATCAAGTTTTATGATGTACAGCTGCTATGTGTTTTTATTTTATAATTATGTATTTTATTTGTTTTTATCTATTTTATTGTAAGCTGCCTAGAGTCATGCATGTGAGATGGATGGCTATATAAATCAAACAAATAAATAAGACAAAAGGTAGAATGGTCAACTCAATGGTATTTCCTGTTAGGATGTAATGGATGCAAGAGCAAAATCATAAGAATAAGAGGAAGAAGATTTATTCTTTTGAGTTATGGTGCTGGAAAAGGCTGCTTTGCATTCCTTAGATATTCAAAAGTAACCACCATTCACTATTAGAAGAAATCATGCCAGCATGCTTATTGAAAGCAGGGATCATGAGACAAAAAACTCATGCTTTAGACACGTCATGATGGCTGATGCACCTATGGAAAAGATAACGCTGGGCAAGATGGATGGACGGAGAAAAGGCTAACAGCATGTGTGGTACACAGATGAGATGGAGTATTGGATGCCATAGAAATGCACCTCAAGAACTGAATAATGCAGTGACAGACAGGCCAGTTCAGACAGCTTTTATCCATAGAATCCATAGGGACTCAATGGAGCATAAAACAAATTATCTGTGCCCAAATATAAACCAGAACAATTTTATTTTTTCAATACTCGTCAGTGCTCAAGAACATTTACAGGAGTGCTTACAGTATATAAGGTGGTGATTTAATTAAACTCTATTGGCTTTTCATAAGGCCTTGACCCTATTGGCTTTTCATAAGGCCTCAAAGACCTGGATCTGTTTCCAAGCCTGGGCCCTTGGGTGTGTGATTTGGCCTGTATTGAGATTATGCTGATTATGCTGTCACCAAATTGATGGCATATAATTAATCAATGCTATAGATATAGACTGTAAAAGTGATAAAAGCAAGGAAGTAGAAACATTTTTACTGAGGAATTCTTTGCTATTGTACAAACAGGATGAAACTAGATCTGAGGATTAGGAATCTTTGGTGGGAACAAAGGTAGTTGCTGTTGTTTTTTATATTCTTTTGTCATGAATAACAAAAGTCATACTTGCTGCAATGTACCTTGTTAATCTCTACTTCTGGTACTCTGCCATCATAATAGAAGAATGTTAACAGAAATAATCCAGTTTCAGAATTAACAATGAAATCTGGACTCCCCCAAACCTTAGGCTGTGTTAAAAAATGGATTCACTAATATGCTATATAAATTGGAGTGTCTCCTCTGATTTTATAATTATAACATTGCTATAACCAAAATAACCACGGCAAACTGGTACCAGTTTGCTCATGATCATTGCTGCTCACAATGCAAATCTTCTACAGTCAATGTCTCTATTTTAAAATGTCAAGTCAAGAAAACCTATAGTGGTACGAGTCATTCAGCTAATATGCAGAATTCATTCTGGATATCATATAATAAAATCAAAGAACTGGATTTCTTTGGTAAAGATTTCAGAAAAATACAGTGACTAACTTGCTGATAGAGTTGCAATAAGAACTTTGCAGAGAAAAATTAATAATAATTTCAGTCTGATTAATAGCATAGTCTCTTTTGTCTCTTTTATGTGTTTCTGCCATTTTGATCAATCAATAGGATCACCTCCACAATGCACTCCTAAGAAATGAGAAGTCGGGGCAACTCAATCTTTCCTTAAAAGATATTGTAATGCTTCTATATAAAAGCAGGTGATTGCATCACAAGGGTTATTGTACATTTTTTCCTCTTCATATGGCTCAGTTTTGTGTCAAGGGTAACCATAACCACAATGGGTTTCTAGTGAAAACTTAGTTTGCTTCATTTGGAACTAGCATGGAATCTTCATGTAGCATTTGTATAAAAAAACTAAATTGATGAATATTTTTAATACTAGAAAGAAAAACAATATAATCTCCACTCATAAAGACTGAAAAAATAAACAGCTATGGTCTTGGCTTCTTGAATTATATATTAATTCTACAATATGTTAACATCTAGCTATCACTGTTTTACACTGCATTTCTTCAAGGCCTATTTGACATACTATGTATTGTTTAGTGATAAAACCCATTATAACCCATTAATAATATCACTATTATTACTTGTCTAAGTCCTTGAGATAAAGCATCTATATAATAGATTTAAACTATAGGGAGACAGATACCTATTGAAAGTTAGAAAGGGGCCTTTGTAAGAGCAGTTCAACAGTGGAACCAAATAATTGGAGATAGAATGAGCTCCCCTTTCCAGGTAATTATGCTAGTCTTTTGCAGCAAAAACCACGAAGAGTTTTGTGGCACCTTAAAGACTAACATGCATTGGTTAGTCTTTAAACATGAAGACTCTTTGATGCTCTGGCTTATATGACAAGTTACATCTCAGGTCTACAGTAGACACCCTTGTCCAGTGTAAACCTTTGTTTATGCAGACAGAGTTAGTAAAGGCTTTGAGGAGTGATTTAGATATGTACTTGCTGCTATGGTTGATTTGAATAATCTTATTCTGGATTCCTTAATTCTGTATCCTAGCCAGTGTTTCTCAACTTTGGCAACTTTAAGATGTGTGGACTTCAACTCCCAGAATTCCCCAGCCAGTGCTGGGGAATTCTGGGGAATTCTGGGAGTTGAAGTCCACATATCTTAAAGTTGCCAAGGTTGAGAAACGCTGCCCTAGATAGCTGAATAGTTTGACCACTGGAGGTCCTACTGCCTCCCTATTTTGTATGTAATTTACAAATATGTTAATTTTAAAATGCATCTAATTTGCCTTTATATCAGCTTGTGCCTAAACTTGTTTATGATCATGCTTAAAATATAATTTAAAAACTGGGTATGTATACATGCGCACATACCACACACAAACTGCAGGCTGGCCTTTGGATTGTTAAGAGATTAGGAGCAACCCAACTTTTTATGGCCAGGGACCATACTTTCCTTCTTCAGACTTGAAGGACTGCAGGAGGTACATCCAGTACTGCAGTGATACTGACAATGAAGAAATATTAGTGCTTTTTTTTTGCCATAGTGGCGGTTTGAGGACCAGAATAAGTTGCTAAACCTTCTAGAGATTTTATGCAGTATTTTATCCTTTATTTTTGCAAAAACTTAAAAACAAAACAATGTGTTGCTGAGAATTGGTTGTTTTGCTGTCAGGTTTCACCAGTGGAACCTAAAGGTTTTCTGGGTACTGCAAAAATGATGATAGGGACCATGAGCTGATCACTGGATTAATAGCTAATTCCACCTTTATTTTCATTTACCTAAGAAACAGAAGATGCTTGTTTTTAATGTTGCCTAATCAGAAGAGAGTCTGACAGTACAATCCTATCAGGTAAATCAGTACAAGATTGTAGCCTGAGATGTCCTGTCTTCAAAAGACATTATCACCATCATGACATATTAACTAGATGCCTCAATAATGGAGCTGTGCTATCTTTTAATATTATATAAAAGGTAGATGTTAAAAGAACAAATTAGTATGTCTCATCAAGTAACCATACTTTGATGTTTGGAATCTTTGTGTTCATATAATTACGTTGGATTTAGTGGCATTTAATAGAAACAGTAAGAGTTTTATGTGGTTACCAGCCTCTCTTGCAAGTTTCCACACCCAGTGGAATTTAAATTCAACTAGGTTTAGATTTATATCTTTTAGGTTTAAAAGGTATATATTAAGACTATTCACAACTAGCACTTGAGTTTCTTCTCAGAAATTTAATGAAGGGTGAAATGCACCCTGTCTAGGTTACCCTTAATTTTCAGTACCTTTTTGTTCTGCAGGAAGCCACAGTAATGATGAAGAAATGTGTCATGGCAGTGCAAAATTGTCAGCACTGCAAAATTGCTCAGATGAATTATGCTACAACTACCTAGCTTCAGCAACATTCAGCACCTCTCCCCACTTTTTAGCTGCTTTTAGGTAGTGTCCAAGGCTTTTGAGTTGGTGCAATAGATCCCCCAGAAATTTCTGAAATCCAAATGGCTGCATTCATCTTTAAGAGAATACCAGATCTTCAAAGTGAATACTTCGTAAGCAATCTATGTTTTCATCAGATATTGGCCTCACCGTATAAGTGAAGATTATTGACATTATTGAAGATGGAGTGTATTCATGGAAAGTGAATATTGTTTAAAAGATGGTAATATTTCCTAATTTCAGTGAGGAATGTTTCAGGTCCTGGAGTTGATAATGTTTCTTTTGTGTTTTTGGAAGTTACATATAAAGTGATGTTGAATGAATCAAATCAAAAGCTGGCGCTACGTCCGGCAAGCAGCACTTAAACCATTGTGGATGCTTATGTACATGTGAGAGCTGGTTTCCAATGTCCTGGGTAAACTGATTCATCCTGATTAATAAGTGGATGTTAATTGACACCTATCAGCTAAAGATTAAAAAAAAATCTCCCTTGAATTGAGCCTAACACTGGGGACTTCATGAATATTATTTTCTTACCAACTATACAGAAATAATTTCCCACTGTCTTCTTCCAGATCTTTTGTTTGTTTGTTTGTTTGTTTGTTTGTATTTGCAGTCTAGCCTAAAGAACTAGGATTTTTGGTGATCTTCTATCCAAGTATTAAGCACAGAGCTGTTTGGATACGCAGTCTAGCCTAAAGAACTAGGATTTCTCGGTGATCTTCTATCCAAGTACAATATTAAGCACAGAGCTGACACTGCTTAACTTTTAAAGGTCAGCCAAGATTGGCTACATGAGGCCACTTAAGTGAGCTGTACAGAAAGTTTTGGATACAAAGGCAAAAAGGGCTATGGGGTGCATAGGACCATTAGTACAGTACCTCTCTGTAACATCTTAAAGCAGTAGTACCTTTGCTCTGGATTATAAGATATCTGTGCGATCCCAGGAGAAGACATTCTTAATTTAAGGAGTGCGAACAGTACTGCATCTGACCCTCCATGTGCTCTAAAGCACTGTTTTACCTTTACATCTGAGGTGCTGCAAAGATAGGTGATTTATAGCAGCTCATCACCTACATCTCTCAATTTCATAATTTCTTCATTAACTGTCATTAGGAAATATACTTTTTTTTAAAGGAAATACATAAATGCTTGGTCAAGTATCTCTTGAAAGTTCAGCCCAAAGTTCAATCAAATACTTTGTTTTTACTATTGCTTTAAAATACATGAAAGAGTAATACAGCAATTATTTGGAGCCAAAGGGTGTTAGGTGTGGCTAAATAAAATTCAATATTTTTTTATTTACTACCGCAGTAAAAAAGTTTTGTATTGTGTCTACAGCAAGCTTAGACTGAGGACTGTTACACAACTATTTGTGCAAATATTACCCAAATTAGAGCAGTAAATTGCTATTACTAAGCCTATATTTTAGACCTTTTAGTAGTATCTGATAATTATTTATTTGCTGTTATCCATAACATTAATTTATTTGAGATAATAAATGAGAGACTTAGATCCTAGGCCAAATTAAATATGTGGATTTCAATTACCCTCCCCCGCCAATTCAGAAGTATTTTCGTTTTCACGCAAGAGAGCAGACTGTCAATATTACAGTTAGTTGGTTAAAAGCCAAAAGTTTGACTTTTAATGTACTATTGACTTTTATTGTACTATTTAATGAGAACTAGTACAATAAATACATGTGTATATGTGGAATAGCATAACAGTATTAGCCAGTTGTTCACCAAATTATTCTGTCAGTTCCCTTAAATGGCTGAAGGTGCTTACTCCTTCAAGCTTCCACTCCCCACATGAATCTATGTTGGATCTATGGAGTTGTTATAAGGTGAGGCTGCACAGTGTTACACACTCTCCTGTCCCTTCTAAGTGCTTAAAATAGACAACTAGAAAAACTGGACCAGTATCAAAAGAGACAGAACATCCACAGCTGGTGATTTTAGCAATCTAGTCTAAATCTATGATTCCAGTAAGCATAGTGTGGAAACTGATATTCTTCCAGTGAAGACACATCTAAAGTATGGATGACTTTTCTTGTTGCTTCCAAGGGCTCCATGAGAAAATGAACACTAGCAGAAATCAGATCTGGCTAGTTTATCACCCTTTATTGACTCACAATCCAGGAAACAGAGAGAGAAGTAGATTTTGGACCAAAGAACCCTGAATCATGTGTTTAAAATATGAGAATTTGTTTATAATTAATAAAAGTTCCCTGGCCTTCTTGTATATTTTTAAAAGTCTAATCCTACCCCTACATTATCTCAATTATTATTTTCAAAATAATGGCAAAGCACTATCTTTTAAATGTCTGCATGTCATTCAGTGGAGGAAGAAATAATAATAATAATTTATAGAAATAAAATCAAATACATTAATATTTCTTTGCTCAGGCTTATCCAAGCTTGCCTGAGAGAGTAAGTCAGTTTAATTCATACTTCTGAGTATATTTTATAAGACTATAAAAGACTGAGTATATATAAGATTATGTTTCTGAGAACACATATTAAAATAAACTTCTCTAAGGATATAACTCAGTCTGTTTGCCTCATCATGTATGCCATTGAAAACAGAGGCTCTATTAAGCAGTAGTTTTATTTAAGTTCAGGGAGCTGAGCCCAGCAAACCCTAGCAATCTAGTACTTGCAATCCAGTAGGCTCTACGGTCCTACCAATGCCTGTCCATTAGACAGCTAGAACTGGTTGGAGTAGTTGTGTGAGTTCTCAACCATGCTATAATTCCAAATAATTAGGTTATTTATTAACTCCATTTCTTCTTCTGGAACAAAGAAACATGCAAAAATGCATATCTTTGATGCATTTTTTAAACAAAAGTATAGCTGGATCAGAGATGAAATAGAAAATTGAAATATTGGAAATGCTATCATACTTGCAGGAATCTTTTGTTAAAAAAATTAAAAATAATATGAACTTGCAGGTTTGGTTCCAATTCTGGTCATATGTATTAAAATATCTCTCTTATATATAGGAAAGGAAACCTCTGAGCAATAATATTCAAATTTTTCTGTAGCTGTAGGCCTTTCCCCACTTGTACCAAACTATGGCACAGACTTGTCCTGGCAATCTACTACATCCTCATGATGTTGCCTTCATGTTATTCCTAACCCATGTCTGAGGCAGTTTTAAATCATCCTTAGATGTTCCTGCATTAAAGTGATTTTTTTTTCAATTTAACTAGGCCACATGCCACAACAGTTTTGACATGGGAGCAATCTGATGCACTTCCTTAACCGTTGAGATACACTGAGGATTCAAGATCAGCTTTCTGCCACTAGATCCTTTAATAACTAACAAAATTAAGTTTAAATGGATATATAATAGAAGCAAACACAAGGTTTCAAAGAAGTTTATATATGAGATTTATCCCCTGTATCAATAGACTCTAAGCAGTTTACATATAATAATACTAATAAAATAATTAAAAGTACAAAATTAAATTAAGTACAAAGATTACATTAGATGTTATAATTAAAACATTGGTGCCAATGTTCCAGAGTAGGGAAGTGCAATCTACTCATTGGCTGAATCATGGTTTCAATCATCATGATGAAATGTGCATCATGATGTCATGCTGCAAGACCCAACCCTTACATACATGTGTGCAACATCATGATGCAAGTATAAAAAGAACAGCATTTGTGCTACAATGTTGTGATGCACATCTCATTTCCCCCCTTAACTATGTCTGTGGATGAAGAAGTCCAAGAAATTTTACTGGCCACAGACTGGCAAGGCAGAGGGAGGAAAAAGCCCTTCTGGTTTTTTGTGTAGGTAGGAGGAAGGCAGTAGAGGGAAATAGATGTTGGATTTCCCTTTTGGTATTGCTTTAATGCAGCATCTAAACTTTAAGTCCTTGTAGTGGAATTTGCATTGTGCAACTAGCATTGTGAGTCAATAATACAGTGGCCATTTGAAATATTGCAGCTTTCTCCAACAAAGAAATTGACTGGAATCATATGCTGCATTATACCATGTCTGTATGTAGTTTAATGTGAGTCCACCACTGTGGCTTATTCAACAAATAATGGTTAGGACAGTAGTAAACTACTTCTAGCCAGGGATTGCATTTAAAAAATTAGCCTCCAAAATCCATGGGGCATAGCAGTGACAAACAGTAATATGAGGAGAAGGGGAGGAACAAAATTTTTGGCATTTTTGTTTGAGACTTTATGGGGCATTATATTTAAAAAGTAGTCAGTGTGTGAAGATTGAAGACACCTATTTGCTGTCTTATTTTTAAACCTGGAAAACTTTAGCAGTGCACTCTTGGGACATTTTTGGTTAATGTGAGCTACTAAGCTGCAATCGTTACATTGATTCATGTCATTCAGTATTTATGTTGAAATGCATTGCATATCCAAGCAAGTGTGAAATGGATATTCAGCTTGGAAAAAACAAAGAAAATATTTTGATTTTATGAATGATCAAACAGCTGTTTATTAAATGCAGGAACAGTTTTCTTTAAAATGTTTTTGAATTTGCAGTAATTTTTATCATATAAAAAAAACTATAGAAATGATAGAAACACTGTGACACCTAGTGGTGTCAAAATATGTTTGCAAGAGCATGATACTCGTGTACCAACTACTGTATTTACAGGTATGCAAAATTCTGTAAGAATAAAGTTACAACATGGAAGTCATACCTATTTTTTTTTATTAGTCCCTCACTTAATTCATCCGCTTCCTTTTGTACAAAAGTGCAACAAACACAACTCAGTTTTACCCAGAGTCATCTAATTCATTACTGTTTAGAACTTACTTGCATATTGTATGAATTATTATGATAATATAGAATTGCAATTGCAATCTGATTCTTGAAATAACATTAAGACAAAAAGCCAGAAAAGATAGCTTCACTCTGTGGCTAGATTCATATATCTCACTAAGCCATAATGTTTTAATAATGGTTTATTGGCTAAGCCATATTGGTTGAGTTAACATACAATGCTAAACTACTGTGGTTTAAAACTGCAAATAGTTCAATTAACAGATCTTGCTCAGCCACAGGAAAACCACACTATGGCTTATAACTTTCCCTTATTTTTTTTTTAAAAAGTATTTAATTCTTAAGTTATGGAATGGGGGAATATATAGGCAGTTGCAAGATGTGGTGGTAGACACATTTAAGGAATAAATAAATATCCCCACTCATTTAATCAGAAGCATAGCTGTCTTCACTTTCCAGTGTTCTAGGTAATGGCTGGCTTTGTAATGACTTTGTAAATACATCATACCCATGTATTTTTCTAGTTGTCCTAGTCAAATATAGCAAAGGTGATTATGTTTATCTTTTTCTTTTCATGCTGAACTGACCAGAATCATAGCTGGGTTCACACACTGTGCTAAGCTATAATATGCTTGGTTTGGCTTTGTGCCAGCATGCCCCAATCTCTTTTGGCCAGTTGGCCCATATGGAATTTTGAGAACACATGTTCTGACAAAATAACTGCTACAATGGCATGGCCAGTAATCAACCATCCAGCAGACAAAATGATGAAGTTGTTCACCAACATTCCCTCTAACAGTCTAGGATGTTGTTTACCAAGTCAGTTTACCTTTCCCTTTTTACTGGGTGGGTGGGTAGTCAGTTTCAAACAAAGCACCAGGCTGGAGCCATTATTTTTATTTTGTATGAATACCTCTGGATTATTTTGTGGGTGGAGGCTGAGAGAACACAGAAGCATTTTTGGAAAGAAGGACTATACTTGAGACTGGCATTTTGCTTCCAGCATGCTAGAGTCCCTTATTAAAACAAACAAATACATGGCTTTTAGTAAAGGATGAATTACCTGACCAACAACCTCCTCTGACTATGAGTCCCAGCTTTGTGTCACAGAATGGCAGAAAAATAGCTGTCTGCTATAGTCCATTTTATAGAAGCAGCCATGTCTTGTTTCTATTAAAGAGTTTGTAGTTGCTGACCATTATTACACTATTTTCTTTCACAATAAACTGAAAGATTCATAAGGCTTATTTTTTCCTCTATTTAAATATTGTGGTATTTTAACATACAGTTTTACTTTGCATTTTGGAATTACTGTTAACTGTCTGATCCTGAGGAATAAAATTCCTTTTTAAAAAACAGTATTTTTTAGAAGCCTATTGTTCACTCAAATCAAAAACTTTCATTAGTTGAGGCAACGGTATCAATTTTAAAATACTGATATTCTAAAATAACAGTATCAATCCTAAGAAAGTCAGTTTGCTATCTCTTCTGTGGTCATGGGATATGATCATAGGCATTCATGTGCAGGGAGGGGGGAGTAATAAGAGGTGCATTTTAACATAATGCAAACCCTGCAACTTAACTACTTGTATCTGATGTCATTTTCTTGTCATTGCAGTGAATAGCAAATGCCGACAGAAGTCATATAGCTGTGACAAGAAACTTTTGCTCTGTTTTAAGTTCTAAGACTGACTTTAAGCAATATCTTAATCCCACAATAGCTCCTATTGCACTCTGTTTGTAAGGGCTACTTGATCCTTTAGGGATGCTTTAGGGAGGAGGGAGGGGCTGCAAGGGGCAAAATTCAGAAAAACAATTTTCCCTCTGCTAACCACAATGACATGAAATAACAAAACATTCATTGTGATATCAAAATGGTAACTTCATTTTTGTACTTGCATCCTGACATCAGACATGTTAAGTCATAGGGTTTGCATTGTGATCACACAAATGTATGGACCTATTTCCTGGAATGTGCAAAGAACCCATGTGGAAACTCAATTGCCAGACCATAAATAAATTTAATAAAGGGATTATCATAGATTACTTTATGTTTGACTTCCCAGTTGGGATTCTGTCTGATTTGTCATCTGAAGGTTTATCCTCTGCCATAATGTATTATACATTACATTTTTTTCTTTTTAGTTACTCAACTTGTCTGCTATTGTATGAGATTCTGCCTTATTTATTGCACTGGAAACCAGTTTGTCTAGTTTTTGGATATGTTTAGTTTCACCCAAGCCTGTTGTTCTCACAGAACCCCACCTTGAATGCATAATTAAATGTGGTATGTTCAAAGCAATGCAAATATATTTCCACTGGAATTGCACATAGTTAAAACTCTGGTTGCTTCAAAACTTATGGAAGTTGGGACTCATCCAATAGTCTTTTTATATCTACAGTACATTAAATAGGCTCTCTGTACTTTTCTTTTACCTGTGGCTATTATGTTTTTCAATAATAACAAAAGAACTTTAATCTGAGTTCATACACAGCCACAGTTTATTTAATCATGGCTTAATGAATAAACTAAATTTGCTAGGTTTCTGGCACTAAGCCATAAAGTATGATTTACGAATCACCAAGGCTGGGTTCGTACAACATACTAAGCTAATAGAGGTTATTGCCATTTAGAAAGGGTCTTAAACCCTTTTTCCCCTGGCCTTCCAGTTTAGAAAGTTTGTGGGCCTGGTTTTTAATTGTTATTGCATTTTAGACAGGGTAAGCCTCCTAGAGCCATGAAATAATTTGAATACATAAATTCATAAAATAACCTCATCCACATGAAATCTAGCGTTCTAATAAATCACTTTATTATTTTCTGTGATCGTATCGTGAGTGCTTGATTGGTCTCATAAAACTCTCACCTTAACAGGGGATTTTTTAAATTTCACACTAGCCAAATCAGCGGTCGTCTGGTTCTACAGAAGAGGATGCAATTCAAACTTCTACAGCAGTGTTTCTCAGCCTTGGCCGCTTTAAGATGTGTGGACTTCAACTCCCAGCATTCCCCAGCCAGCCAGAGGAATTTGGAGTTGAAGTCCACACATCTTAAAGGCGCCAAGCTTGAGAAACACTGCTGTACGCCACCCGCAAAGTTGCTGAACTTCAACTTCCAGCACCCCCAGCTCCTACGGCTGATGTCAAGGGAGGCTTAATTCATTCACTCTCTTGCGCGTTGTAGCTTCCCCACTTAAATCACCTACCAGGCCACCCATAAATGAAGCTGGAGTCTATATACCGCCCTCTAGAGGGAAGCATCAGCAAAGCCGAACTCTGCTCCCCAGGACGTCCTTTTCTTTGGTCTCTATGATTATCCAGCACTTCCGGGTTGCGAAAGAGATCAAAACAATTGCACCTTTGCGCTTCCCTCAAGGTTTGGAAGAGGCGAGCTGAGTCACGTGATCCCAAGAGCTGGCTCCTTTAAGAGGAAGGCTACCTTGGTAGGCGGGGTGAGGTTGAGCGGAGTTTGCGTGTTGTGGAGGGGCGCGAGTGAGCTTGTGGCGAGCGGAAGGGCGGGGGCACGGCTGGGGACGGAAACGATCTGGCAGGTAACGGTTGCGCTGCCTTCCCTCTCTTGGTCTCGGGGCGTCTGAACGGCAGGAAGGGTGATGCAGCGGGAATGCGGCGCGCGAGGAGCGTTCGCTGCTCTCCCCCCTCCCCTCCGCCGCGAGGCTGAGAGTTCTGGTCCCCCTTTCCTCGCGCCCCTCTCCTCCTCCTGGAAGAGTCTCGCCGCGGGGCTTTCTTGCGGCGCTGCGAGGATGTGCTTTAATTGTACTGAAAGATGCATTGTTTCCGCCCCAAAGACCCGCTACCTGCCCCGGTATTATGCTCACGGCAGTGAATGTCGGGGGTGGGCCGTAACCCCACCCGCGCAGCCCGCCCAAATTGATTTAGGAAACATTGGAGTGGATTTCAAAAGAGGGAACGGCTCTGCGTTTCAAGAGAACATTGAACAGTGCTTAACCTTTGCATGGCCCTTCCCCGTGTTCAGTGGCATCTGGTGAATTAACCGGTGCTACCTTTAAATCTTGTAAGCTCCAACTAGCGTGGCTATTTATTGCAATCCAGCTTTTGAGGTCCAAACTGTTGGGGAATGCCAGGTTGCCCACCTCCTATTCTAAGTCAGTAAATATGATTGTCTGCCGTAATATAAATCAGCCTTCCTTAACCCGCCACCCTCCATATATTTGGACTTAAGTTCCCAGAATTCACCGCAGTTTCTGTAGGTAGGAAACTCAGGGGTGCGAATCAACAGTTTGCTGGAGAGTACTTGAGTTGGGGAAAGCTAATGCAGATGTTGGGGAGGGGAAATTGAGGCCAAACAAGTGGCTTGCTTAATGTCCCCTAGTCAGTTTGTGGATCACGCTACTGAGATTTGGAGGTATATTTGGTGAACTTCAGCAGCACAGTTTGGGGAATTGAGCTTGGAGAAAGGAATTGTTTCCTTCTCAGATGCTTTCTGCTCCAGTTCCCCTGTTAACCTCCCCCCAAAACAAGGAAGAGGGCTAAAACTTCTTTGCCTGTCTGTTTCCAGAATTGCAATGCCACTGGATGGCTTGTAGCTGCCTCTGAAAGGTTGAGAGGCTGCCTTTCAGCCCCTGGCTTCCCAAAAGTCATCTACCTTGTAGTGATGTAGCTCTAATTTCCAGTGTAGCTGGCTGTTCTGTTAAACAGTACTATCATAGCAGAAAAATGCTCACCTCTAAGGGGTTCTGTGAGACATTAATCAGTGTCTCCAGTGTCATTTTTAATTATCTTTCGGAATATGACTGATGATTTAGTGTCTCAGTAACTAGGAACATCAGTGTTAAATGTTACACTTTACACCTCCAAACATATTGCTTTTAGTAAGGTGACTTTCCAGTAACAGGTTTATGTTACCATTTTTTGTTTTGTTGATCAACAGAGTTTGAGTACATTAATTTTTTTAAAAAGCCATTTGTTTCTCTAGTTAAATCTGTTTTCTCTTCTGAAGTTGCCATTATTTTTTTTATAAGCATATTCCCTAAACTAGTGCCTAAACAACTTTTGAGGAGGCTGCTCACTAGCTGGGGAGGCACACCTGGAAAAAAGTGTTCACCCTCCTCTGCATATCCCAAATTTGCTTCAGAAAATTGAGAAATGGAGCTCTGCTTGTATGCCATTGGATTTATTATTATTATTATTTGCCATCAAGTTGTTTCCAACTCAGTGACCACGTGGATAGATTTTCTCCATGAATAACATTGGAAGCCACCCATTATTACATAAAAGTGATCTCAATACATTTGAAGTCATAAATGACAAAGATTTCCAAGGGAAAATGTTGGTCAGATTATGAAAGCAAAGAAACGCAGTATTTAAACTAAATATTTACTTATTTAAAGACAAATAAGATTACTACTGAGTAGATTATTATCAGCATAAGAACAAATGTATATTTAAATACTTCAAAAACAGAAAACACAATATAGCTTTAGATAACAGGCAACCTCAGATTGTCATTGTTACATTTATTTTGATAAGCTGAACTTATTCTGTTTTAACCTTTTTATTGGAACAAGGAGTGTAAACTGGTCCTCTGATTTATATGGCATAAATCTTGTTAACTACATAAACGTTTACTAAAATAGAAAAATCCAAAGAAAATTGCAGAGGAGCTATAAATGAATTCTCATTTATCTTCAGTGCTAGAAGTATTGTAAGTTATTCATCTCTGATCTATTTTTGCAGAGGGAGACACCTGAGAAATTATGTGAAATTTATTCATTTAAGATCTTGCATATCACCTTCTAACCAATTTTCTGGGTATGGTTTATGTAACAAAACACAATTAATCCAGTAATAGCAAAAGCAATAGTTAAACCAATATATCATAAAGCCTGGCAAAATAGAAAAGTTCCATCTGCATGAAAAGAGCAACAGTGTAGGTGGCAGGCGCGCTTGGAATGGAATTCCAAGATAAATACGCAACAAAAATCTTTCTCTGGTTGCCACTCATCTTTCCTACAATAGTACAGCATCTGGAAGTGACCTTTCAAAGGTGATCATCATGAATGGATAGGCATGTTGAACTGGGAGCAGGATTCAGGAATACACAACTACAGGTAGTCCTCGACTTTCGACCACAGTTGGGACCAGAACTTTAATTGCTAAGCCATGTGGTCATTAGGTAAAACATCACATGGCTGCACCACTTAGTGCTGGCAGTTCCAGTAGTCCCAGTTGCAGTAGCTAGGCCAGGACAGTGCTGCTGTTAGGCGAGTACCTCATGCTTCTCCTGCCCTGTCGTGCTCACCTTTGCTTCAACTCCCTGCACCAGTCTGTCTCCCCCCATCTCTACCCTTTTGGGTGCCCTGCACAGTAGCATTCCTCTGCAGCGATTCTTGCTTGGAGAATGGCAGGTATGCCCCATTCTTGCAATGCCTTGGAAGACCTCAGATCTTTCCAGAGGTTTTCTGAGTAGCGTGGGAATGGGGCATGTGATTTGGAGAACACCATGAATGGCCTCGGGAAGAAGGGCTGGTGTGGCCAGCAGCTACCTTGCATAAGGCAGGCTGGGTGCGCCTCAGCAGCAGCAGGAGGAAAACGATGAAGGTCATCTGGGTGTGGCAAGGCCTGCAGGGCGACTGGGGCTTTGTGCTGTGGCACTGGGTGTGTGGCTGTGGCGCGGGGCTTGAGGTGGCATTCCTCAGCAGTGGTGCCTGCTGTGCTGGGACTGAAGTAGAGGCCTGGGGGTGGTGGCAGCCAGCTGAGACTGCTGAAGGCCCTGGGCCTCTAATTCAGCCCCAGCATTGCTGTGGCCGCTGAGGAATACCGCTGTGCAGGGCACCCAAAAGAGCAGAGATTGGGGGGAAGATGGGAAGAGTTGAAGTGTCCCTGTGGTTGTACGTGTGGGCGGGCTGCCGAATTTTGATCACATGACTGCGGGGGTACTGCAATGGCTATAACTTCGGATAGATACCAGTCATAAGTCCCTTCATTCAGTGCTGTCATAACTTTGAACAGTGACTGAATGGTTGTAAGTCGAGGACTACCTGTACAGTTGAGATTAAATGATTAGCTGAAACTTGTTTCCCTGCAATTTCCAAAGTCTAGTTGCGCCCCCCCCCCCGGGTCTGGGGATATGTCATCTTTGACTTTGGATTGGGTTACACTTCCTTGGATGGAGCTGATGCACAATTTGGGGGTCCTCCTGGATTCCCAGTTACTGCTCAATGAGCAGCTGGGAGCCGTGGCTAGGGGGTCCTTTGCATAGATTAATCTTATGTGCCAATTGTGCCTGTTCCTGGACCAGGAGACCTTGCTCAGGATCACTCATGCCTTGTTCACTTCCTGTTTGGATTACTGCAGTGAGCTCTATATGGGACTGCCCTTGAAGACCACCCAGAAATTACAACTGGTCCAAAATGCAGCAGTGTACACAGTGTTGGGCATCCCTAGGTTTGCCCATATTACACCTCTGTTGGCTTCCAGTTTTCTTCAGGGTGCAATTCAAGGTGCTGGTTATTACCTTTAAAGCCCTATATGGCATGGGGCCAGGTTATCTGCATGACCACCTTTCCCTTAGGACAGTGTTGTCCAAACTTGGCCACTTTAAGATGAGTGGACTTCAACTCCCAAAATTCATGGTTGACTGGGGAATTCTGGGAGTTGAAGTCCACTCATCTTAAAGTGGCCAAGTTTGGACAACACTGCCTTAGGACATCTGTCCATTCCACCAGAGCGCATAGGGTGAGCACGCTCCAGGTTCCTTCCCTTAAAGGTTGCTATCTTGTGGGTCCTCGGAAGTGGGCCTTTTCCATTGCAGCCCCTGCTGCATGGAACCCTCTTCCCTTGAGGGATGATAGACCCTCCCTTCTGTCCTTCTGGACAGCACTTAAAACCTGGCTCTTCCCCCAGGCATTGGAATAGGGTGAGGTCAGGGTGGGATGAAATGTGGGTGCATCTGGAAAGTGTGGCTGTGGCCCCAGGCTTTTCTGTTTTCAGTTTTACTGTGGTTGGTTTTGTATTGTTTTAATGGTTATAAGCAGCCCAGAGTTTTAAGATGGGTGGCTATACAAATGTAATAAATAAATAAATAATGAACAGAAGGAAGCTATAGAAAAGGTTTTCTCCTTTCAATAACTATAAATCAAAGTCACTTAATAAGCAGCTGATAGAGCAAGCAACAGTAGCTTTTTCACACAATGATTAACTTTTGGAATTCCCTGACAAAAAATGTTGTAATGATCATAAACATAGACAACTTTGATTAACTGGGCTTTGATGCTCTAATGGGTCTTAGCCAATTGCTAAGGGGTGAGTAAAATGGCATGTCTCTTGCTTGTGACTTGGCTGTGAACCAATTGGAAATAAGTTATTGATTTAGATGGATCATTAATCTGATCCCAAAGGCCTGAACAGTTTTTAAGAAGTTTGTAAATAAAGCCCTCATACTGGGCAGTTACAGATTTCAGCTAAGGTAAAAGCATGCAGTCATTTGGTGGTATACTGAGAATTAGAATGGACTCGGCAAGCCATTCGTTACTGAAAGCAAATTTACTTCTTTGGCTTTAAGAAGTAAATCAGAATTTTCAGATCTGTTCTGATTTTTATGTACATACTTTTCCTATGCAGTTGTTTCTGTCCTCTTTTTCCTTTGTGTTCCCTACAAAAACTGCTCTGTCCTCAAAGCTACTATTTGCTGAAACAGGAAAATGGCTTAGAGGAAAGAATGAAATTTCATCACCCCAGCACTTAGACTACATCTGGATAAGGTCACTTAAACCTGTAATTTTTAACTAATTTAGAGCCTAGGTTATCTCTTTATAAAGAATATCATAGCACACTAGGAAGCTATTTAATGTGAAGACATTTAACACTTTTTCAGCTAACCATAATCTGAAGATTCAAAACAGAAGAAAATTCTTATTATGTGTTATGTAAATATACTACAGGGGTAATATGATTCAGATAATCATGTGGGTTTAAAAGCTGAGTCTTTGTTTTTTTGTTTGTAGTGGTTTTTTTAAAGGAATAATTTAGCCTAGATGTGTTTCTGCACTTCCTGGAAGAATGACAGATGACAAAGATATACTCAGAGATGTGTGGTTTGGACGAATACCAACCTGTTTTATGTTATATCAAGATGAGAGTACCGAAAGGGAAGCGGAACCATACTATGTAAGTGTTTGATTCCATGAAAGACCTATAGTTGAAGAACATCTTGGCTAGGTTCACACATCATACAAAGTCATAATGTGGCTTGGCTTTGACTTAGTGTGATGTATCAACCCAGGGAATTCAGTAATTTATGGTTCGGTAAACCGTAACGTAACAAGATGTGCAAATCCAATCACTGTGTTGCATATTTGACTTTAACAAATGGTTGCTAATGCTTTCCTCCATTATATAAATCTTTTATGTCAATAAACATTGTTGGATTCCTATTTCAGGCCAGCATTATTAATGTTAAGTTTGGTAATAGAATTTCATATTGTGATAGGGCATTCTATCTGGCACGTTGTCCCACTTTTCTAACGTAAAGCCAAATGTTCAATTTCTGTGAAGCTCTATGAACCAATCTTTACCAAACAGGAAAGTATGCTAGGCAACAAAAAAGGCTGAAGGAGTATCTTGGGGTATTTACATTAAACAAAAATCCATGCTGTGTAATTTCTTAGATTAATTCAAGTTTCTGACTTTCTAGGAACTGTTCATTTATCGTCTTACCTGATGAAGAGTTCTGAGAAACCAAAACATATGCATACTACTTTGTAAATTTTGAGTTGGCCTGATAAAGTTATTGACTCTCTTTTTGTCTCTGCATTCTGTGATACTTGCCTAGCTCCTCTCCTCTCCTCTCCTCTCCTCTCCTCTCCTCTCCTCTCCTCTCCTCTCCTCTCCTCTCCTCTCCTCTCCTCTCCTCTCCTCTCAAATAGCAGTATGAAAATAAGGGGTGACTTATTTCCTGTTTTACTTACAAGAAATGAAAATTAACAATTTTTCACTGGTGTCCTACAACTGATGGTCATTGCAAGTAACATCCTCCTGCATGTCCATCAAATTCCATTTGTTCATAAAAGAAATATGTTTCTTACTCAGATTATATTTTCTCTATGATGCCTGAAGGTTTGCCTGAATCTTTAAGTAGAATGCATGTAACCATGTATTGTGGATTGTATCCTTTAACATTTTTGCCCAGAATTTTTAACTTAATTGCTTGAATGTTAAGTCCCCTTAAACTCAGTAGAGCTTGCTTGCAAGTAACCATAAACAGATTCAGGCTGTTATTATGAAGTTGAGGCTCATATGACTGACAAACCAGTATGTTTTTTAAAATTATATAACATTTACTGAAATTAATGTTGAACTGGCTAGAATCAGAAGAAATTTTATTAAATAAATGTGCATTGCAAGAAAAAAAGCTTTACATGGAGACACTGCCCAGTAAAGCATAACATCTTTATTTGTAATTCCTCAGTCTTATATTTCTTTGAGGGCTGAAGCACCGATAATGCCTTATTGTTTTAGCAATATCTTATAATGATGGAATGGGAAATGTTCCTTTATCTTTCTCTTTCCTTCTGTGGCAATCCCACACAGTGCATTTTAATTTTTATAGTTTATATTTTAGCCTCCATTACAAATTCTGAACTAAACCCATGCATTTTGTTTTAAATCAGTACACAAAATGCAAAATCTGTTTTTTAAAACTTTCTTTTTCAGCTGCTTTTACCCAGGATAAGCTACCTAACACTTGTAACAGACAAAGTGAAAAAACATTTTCAAAAGGTTATGAGACGAGAGGACATAGGAGAAATATGGTTTGAAAATGAAGGCACCCCTTTGAAATGGTGAGTTAAACTTTTGAATGTGTGTATATAGACAAGTAGCATGTATATCTTTTGGAAATCAGCAGTCCTAAATGAAGTGAAGCATTCCCACCAAAGCTTTATAAAGTTAGATTTGCTGGCAGCCATTTAAAATTTTCTCAATCAAATAAAACATTGTATTGAATTTTTCTAAAAAGGAAAAAAAAAAACCTTGCTAATTCCTAAGCACAGTCAATATGCCAAAGAAATAGTAATAATTTTCTTGGCAACAGGCATGATCTTGAAGGATTGCATATATCTAGACATCATGAGTTAGTTCTTTCTATTAAATAAGATTATAGTTTAAGGACTTAAAGTTTTAGCACATCTGTTGCATAGGGATAAAGTTGGTATGGTCTTCTGCAGAGGTAATTCTCCCATTGCTTAATTCAGGAGTGATTGATGAGATTATCTGCATCAACCTTTCTCTTTTTGAAATACATGGAACCTGCTGGAAGGAGCATAAGTGTTATACTGAAGGTAGTTTCTGGTTAAATGAATCTTTGTTTGTTTCAGATTTTGGTTATGTATCTTAGACATGAATCCTGGTTAGTACACCACCAGCACAGACTAAGGAAGAAATTGCATATAAGTATTTCTTCTGCTATTGCATACCCCTATCTTCTAGGGCATAAATAACCGCAACCATATCCATAATTGAGTGGTAGTGATTGTGATTAAACAAGAATCTTTGCTAATCTCAATTAGGATTTGAAAAGAGCTTGGAATTGTATAGCTTTAAGCATATTTAATATGGTACTTAATTATTAATGCACATGCCAAGTAGTTAGCATTTTAGCAAGGAAAGGGTAGGTAGAAAAGAAATCACGATCCTATAGTCTCTTCCTGACATAAAACATTTGCATGCAACTTGATTATTGTATTATACATTTGGCAAATAGGGGAGTAGTTACTAGTGCAAGCTATCCTAAAATGTTAATCCAGTTATATATAATATGAACGATGCAATAACATCATCTACATCTGCAGTCTTAATATTTTTCAACGTTCTCATAGCATTTATGATTTTCTTTCCATCTGTTTCTTCCTGGATATTAACGCTTATAGCATTCATTTCATAATTTTTATTTTTAATTGTAATCACTCTATTAGCACTATGCTTGTCACCTACTTTCAATATAATTTTATATTTCGATCAAAAGCACTTTCTGACTTATCTTCCTGTTTTAATTGTAAACATTCCTTGCTCTCCTTGCCTATAATTTTGGTAACCATCTTTTTCTCTCTCTGCACATTTTACGCAACATAGTTCTCTCATACTCACTTTTGGGGTTATCATTTTCTTGTATGCATTGTTTTACTTATCCACACCCTGTTTGACATCATACGTTTACTGAGCATCTTTTGTTGTATTTCCTAATAGCCAAACTCCACGCACACTTCTCTGTAAAATATGTTTTTTCTCATGTTCCAAGCAGCTTCCACATCATCTTTGCCTACATCAACTTCTGTTCATGCTGTTGGGAAGTACTTCATACTTTCTTGTCCTGCACTCATTTTCATTCTGATTTCTTTTTCTCTTCTCTCTCCTTTTCTTTCATGTCTTTTTTAAAAAATCCATTTTGAATGCTATTTATTATTTAATTTGTTATTTAAAACCTGTACCCTCTTTTATACAAGCTTTATGAGCTAAGATTAAAAACCTATGACTGATCCTGTAGTTTATTGTACCTCTTACATAAAATAATTTCTGTGCATCATTTTCTTCAAAGCTCAGTGATCAAAATGCTATTTTGATACATCTCTCCAACAGCTACATAGATTTTTTTATAGCAAATACATTATTTATGAAGGAAGAGCATGTGTTGTAGATATCCTCCATGTGTTGAATCCTTAGGGTTTAAGGTCAGGAATATATTACAACTGCTGCTATGCCAGCTTTGTGAAATTTGTAGTTCCTAGAATCTGAGTTGATGGGGAAAAGAGGCAGATTCAGCTTTCTTATCTCAGTGTTCTGGGGCTTTACCCATAGTTATGAATGGCAGCTTCTAGCCACATAGGACACAGTGCAGCTCTTAGGAACACTAGTAGGGTGACAGCCTGCTGTTTATAATCATACTTGTTCCTACTTACATACTTCTTCCTTTTTATCTCTTTAACCTGTTGTGGGTCATCTTCTTGGGCTATGCTACTGTATACTACTTCATACCGACTTTTTTCTGTGAAGAAAAAATATTCTGTTAAATATTTTTGATAGGTTTCTTGCAATTCTTCAATTGCATAATGCCAGTGTCTTAAGAAATAGTTTTATATTGTATTTTAATGGATTTTATCTCTTTTGTAACAACCCAGAGTCGCTTTTTGGTGAGATGGGTGGTGACAAATTTGATATATAAATAAAAATATAAAATAAATAAATATTTCCTACTTGAAAGTAATGAAACTGAATACTATTATGTTTTTTTCTGGTGGTTTTATTTGGTTAATAGAGCTGTCTTACTGTCTTATGACGTTGGTATTAAAAGTGTATGAGTTTGGTTATATTAAACTATAGTAATCAGTATTAGCTGATATTATCCCCCAGTCACCCTCTGGGGAGATGGGCGGCATATAAACTTAATAATTAATTAATTAATTAATTAATTAAAACGTGGCATGTTGCAACATTGTATTGGAGCCTAACATATTTTTGTGGCAATCATGGCTTATGCCACAATAAATCATTTAGTCGTCAGGAGCTGAAACACTCTTGCAACTTTTTTTTTACTCTTCTAGACTAGTATAGGTACCTTCCTTGAATTTGAAAACTCCGTATTTCTCTGGCTCAGAAAAGGCTGTGTTAAGCGCGTGAAGCTTAACACCAAAACCAAAACAAAAAGCAGACTGTTGAAAGCATAGCTCTTGGATGTGTGTATTGATACCAGACTTTAGTTTATCATAACCAGCAGATGGTGCTAAATAACTACATACAGTACTTTTATCATATATGTCATGTTTAGCTTTTCCTGTGTGTGGTAGGTCCCTTTGATCACACAAATTAAATGAGTAAAAAAGTATGAACTATTTTACTAGGCTGAAGTTGATAAATGATGTCTGTGCTCCATGATTAATATTGGATCCCCCAATTAGAATGGAATTCTAGCTTGTGCTTTGTTACTCTAATTTTATATTTCTTCCATTAATGTTAATGTTCACTTATTGTATTGTTAACAAGAATTTTATGGATGAATTGTGGGTTTTATGACGCTCAGTATATTTTTGAGGATATGGCCAGATGTGCAAGATCTGTCTAGTTCTTGGCCATTTTGTTGTGAAAAAACAGTCTCTTTCATATCGATCTTGACTTCAGAGTCTGTTATGTGCATATTTATGCTATAGTAGATTCCATTTTGGTGAATGATGCCATTTCACTTCTTAAAAAACCCATGATGCATTCCTATTCTGATAATTGGTATTATGTCTGCCTTACAAAAAGTCATTTATCTCAAGTTTGACAAGAGGGCTAGATTAATTAAGAAATCCCACAACTTTCAAAATTCCCTACACTTAGTAGGGAAATCATGAAAAATATGCCTACCACAGAGATACAGTTCTACAGCTATGTAATTACATGCAAAATATATGATCTTAGAAATTGTGTGTCATTACTGTAATGTAAAAGTTTCATTGTCTTATAATAATAGTACAAAAACAACTTTATTTTTGGAGAGGGTATTATCCTAACATTGCAGCCTTATGCGGTATCTTTTGCTAAGATATTTACAAGAGCAAAATTAAGGTTTGAATAGTAGTAGGATTTCTGTGGCAAATCTTGTGTCTAATAGTGTATCTTGCAGCTTTAGAGAATCCATCTCCCTACTTTATTAGTTTAAGTATTTATCACTTTCAGTTTCTGTCAGCATCAGCCGTGAAGTTTGACAAGTGCTACCAGTAAAACTCTCAGAACATGAGGTTAGACATGGGTTAGAATTTTTCATTTGACCACTTTCTGAAAAATCTAAAAGACAACATGTCTCTTTGGAGTTGAAGGTTAACTTAGAAGAAGCCTTTGATTTACTTTACTTTGTATATGTAGAGGAGTCAACGTTTTATCTCTTTTTTTTTAACCTGGGTTCTTTTCTCCTGTAAAGCCATTGCAAATTTTCCTGTATCTGCAGGATTTTAGCTAATCTAATAGTAGGGTTTTTTTTCTCTCTTTTTTACAGTGGTTGATAGAATCCTAATAAGACACAAATTTGTTATACTTTTGCTTTACTGAAAACCAAAAAGACATAAGTAAAGAGTTCTCTCTGACAAAATGGTGCTGTAAAATAGAGAAATGGTTATTTTTACTAATCCAAATCTGATGCAGCCTTGTAGTGCTGGTGGTAGTTTACATATAAAATTATGGATCTTGGATATTTTAATATAGCTGCTGTAATCAACTTCAGATTCTTGACACCAGACCCCTGTAATTTCTTAGTAACATATGATAGCTGTGCAGTTGATACTTGACTTATGCAAGTGATGTAAAAGAATTTTCAAGGTGGTACAGTGAGCAGTGAGTTCTTTCCTCAGTGTGATGTGGATAGATTTTTGTTTCTGGGGTATGAATGTTTCATAGACTAAACTAACTTAGAAAATGAATATGTGTACATCTGTAGCTGCTTTTGCTTGTGTTGCTGCTTCCCCAAAGATTCCCACTAAAAGTAATGTGTTATTGCCTCAGTTCTTATTTAAAAACATATTGAAGTGTGTTCATAGGCATGTCAAATTTGATAACTAAATTTTTATCTGGAGATACCAATCAAATCATTTTCTCTCTCTATCATTCAGCTTAATTCTGTTGTTATGCCTATGATGTTAGTATATCTGAAGGTCTGACATCTTTGGAAATGATAGTGGGAGAGGAGGTGTGGTTATTTTATTAATATACCTAATTTTCTGTAAGAGTGATGTCACTTTATCTGATTTAAGCAAATGAATTTTACTGCCAACTAAGCAACAGAAAGCAGCTTGTATTCAGTTGAGAGGATGCATATGGCCCTTCCTTTCTGCTCAAACTGCTTTTGTTTATTAAAATGATCAAACCAGGAATGTCAAAATATGTGTAAATATAGAATTTCTGGTGTGCCAGAGAAATGCATGCAAATTCTTCTTTTCATTTTTCAGATAGCACACTTTTTCATTATGACCAATTTGGATAAAAAGTGGCTAATTTTAAGTGCATGATTAAGGCACACTTTCTGAATCTGAATCCCTTCGGGAGTTTGTCAACTATTAGCAGAACTAGTTAGCATGGCTGATGGTTAAGAATAGTGTACAGTACATCAAATAGCTGAAGGGACTCAAACTGGGGAAAGATGAGTTTAGGAAACCAGATTTAAATCATGGTTTTTGATCCTGGATTATTGTCCTAAACCATAGAAAAAAATAAGCACGGTTCCAAGTTTGCAAACAATAAACAGTTGAAAATCAGAGCAGAAACTTCCAATTCCTCACAGCTGTGCTAGAAAAGAATTCAACATTTATTGCTAAAATGAATTTGACTAATGGCCTGGTTAGAATTGTGGAGTCCTTGGGGTTCTCTGAGCTTGATTGTTTCTATTCTCTTCTACTGGTTAGAATTGTTTTCCCAGAATCACTAGGGTAGCTGCCATTGGCAGCAGCCATCATGCTGGATATGTGAGCATTCGCTCTTTGGGCCATAGTGAAAGCATTTAGTGGTACGAGGATGTGATTTGATCTTTTTCTGCATGCAACTGATTTTCAAACTTATGACTCCATTCTGTGCACAATGATTGTTTGTTTGTTTATTTATTTATTTATATTTCAAATTTAGATGCTGCTCATCTCACGAAAAAGTGACTCTGGGTGGTTCACAATAAAACAACAATAAATATTAATTAAAATACAATAAAAACAATATAAAATACAGTAAAAATAGAAAAAAACCAGACACAATATATTACGTACTGGACTATCAGGGATATAAAGTAGTTGATGAACATGGCTTTTAATTTAGGCTATTTGTTTTAAAGGTTTATGAAAAGTATTAAACCATTAATCTTTTTGTGATGGGATTGCACATTTTTAGCAGTTTTTTTCAATATCAGAGCATAGCATGATGGGGATTGTGATGGCATAATAACTATAAAGGAAATTGAGTCTAAGCATCCAGCCTTTTAACAATTAGGGGGATTTTTTTAATAAATAAAATGAGTGTGCCAAGTCTGATTTGCTTGTCATTTTCAGGGCTCCAGGCACCATAAAACAAGTTGTGGTGTGCTGTTACAATTCTTGCAGTGCAGCTTATTACTATCTTTTCGCTCCTTTTAGGCACTATCCCATTGGTTTACTATTTGATCTTCACGCTTCAAATGCAACCCTTCCATGGAATATCACAGTACATTTTAAGGTATATTTGCAATGTGTCTCTTTAATGTATACTTCAAAGCTATATATTAGAAGCAGGATTTGTGCTTTAATTTCTGGAATTGTAGGGAAGTGGTAAATATCAACAGATAACAAGTAAAGGTTTTGTATATTATCATTTGTTTTCAGAGTAGTATGTTTTTAATGCTCTCCAGTCTCACTATCATTTAAAAAATGTAAGTAGCTGTAATAGTTATCTGGGGACTGAAAAGAAGTACATAAACATTTCTATTAAAATATTTTTGTCAAAATTTGCCTACCCATTTTCATGCATACCATTATAGTTCAATTGCACTGAAATGAAGAATAATTTGGAAGCCTTTCAGGTATATTGAGTTCCAAGAGTAAAGTGTGGAAGGAACAGAATAGTGGTACAAATTACAGTGAAGTAAAAACATGGTTTGTTATGTAAGCAATTGTGTGTATATTCAGGACAACTTGGTATGCATGTAGAATCCAGTCCAGAATATGGGTCTGTAAGATTCTTGGATTTTAACTTAAAAGGTCTTTCTAATATGATTCTACAGTAGGGAGAAAGAAGTTGTAAACTCTTTGGAACTATTCATAATTCTGCAATGCTGTGACCTAGAATGTCATCAGAGCTTCATATAAGCCCTGTTAATAAGAATATAGTAAAGGATATTATTCTTGGGGGTTCATGGTGTTTCCCTTCCCTGATATATTAATATATTTTGTTTCATGGTTTGTATTACTGTTCTGCTGCTTGTTTTGTTACTTTAAAATGCGTATGTTTAATACTTTGGATGATTGAGGCACCTTTTAAATAAATATGTGATAAAATACAATGAAAAATGAAAAAAAAAAGATATTCTCGTTAAACAGATCTCCAAAATAGTGGAGTGTGTTCTGTCTTTATTGATCATACTGAACCAAGGTTTACTGTGTTTGTTGGGAAAAGTTATGCCAAGCTCCAACATAATCAGTTCTCTTAAGAGGTAAGGGAACTAGTTTTCACATAATCAAAAGTGAACAGACTGATACTAGATATGGCCAGTACCAAAACAAGAAGTAGCTGGAAATGGTATATCCCACCCAGACAGAATTGCTTCTAGCCCTTTAAACAGAAGAGGGGAGAGCAAAAGATGCAATAATTGAAACATTGATTGCAGTGTAAACAAAAATAGCATTTGATACACAATGGTCATTGAAATTCTTTTGTAATGGTTCCTGTACTTATCTACAATAAATTAGAAGCCCTTGTGGCTTTGTGTGACTCTTTATGTGTTCCAGTCCAGTTTGCCAGGGAGAAGCCTGACAATGGGTAAGTTGAGTCAGGTATTCAAATCAGTGACATGATAATCAGGTGTAAATTTGAGGAGTATTCCCCAGGCAAAAAACCCAACATGTTGGTTGTCCCCATTGGCATACAGGTGGTCCTCGGATTATGGTCACTCATTCAGTGACTGTTCAAAATTGTGACAGTGCTAAACGAGAGGGACTTACAATTAGTCCACGAAGTTGCAGCCATCACAGCACCCCCACGGTCATGTTATTGCGATTTGGGCGCTAGGCAACCGGCTCGCAGTTACAAGGGTTGCAGCATCCCCCGGTCACCCTGAGATGGCTTCATCAGCTCAGCAAGAAGAAAGCAGAGAATGGAATCCTTTACATATTAAGAGCAATTCATGGTTTTCTCTGATAAGCTATAGTCTTGCATACTAACCTCGGTACTGCATACTGAAAGTTGGCTCCCCAACAAATATAGAGCTCATTAGTCCCTCCTCCTTGTTGGAGACCAGTTGGTATGAACCAGTGTGTTCATTGCTGAGTTATAAGTTTGGTAAAGTATGACATCTCTTCTCTCTCATTAAGCATATTGTGTCTTAATATATTAAGCCAAATTTTCACTTCCCTAATAGTGTTCTTTGGTTTCTCTTTATTTTTGAGTATCTTTTAAATTTTGATTATAATTTTATACTTCTAGAACTTTCCAGAAAAAGATCTTCTGCATTGTCCCTCTAAGGAAGTAATTGAAGCTCATTTCATGGCCTGTATAAAAGAAGCAGATGCCCTGAAGCATAAGAGTCAAGTGATCAATGAAATGCAAAAAAAGGATCATAAGCAACTTTGGATGGGGTTGCAGAATGGTAAGAGCCACTTCTGAGTGAGGTATTTGAATCTATATTCAGTCATTTAAAAAGCCTTGGGGCTTAGGGGATAGTGCAAGACATTTCCAGTTTCTGTTTGTGCTTTAGGAACTCAGGAAAGTGGGATGCAAGTTATACATTTTATAATCAGTGTCCTTATAAGTTATTCAGACATAATTTAGTCTTGTTTGCTAAGAACACTTTGTAACAAGGGATCCACAGGTTAACAGTTTGCTATCTTCTTTTAAGCTGACTTTTGATTAGGAAGTGATAGATCATGGCAAATAATCTTTTCATCTCTCATACCGAAATGCCACTTAGGTAGTGAGATGTTGATAGATCTAGTAAAAATCAAACTTGCAAAGCACAATAGATCATATGCTACAGGAGGGCAGATTTTTTTTAAAATTGAGAGCTTTATTCAGCTCTCTGTTTATTTATTTGTGGAGAGTTGTTGAGAGTTGGGTAGTATGCAAGTTAATCATAATAATAATTTCTCCTGGCGAACCTATAGTATGTATGGGCTTATTTATCTAGGAATCGGGGATAGCTAGTTCCCAGAAAGAAGGGATAATGGCAAGATGAGAGAAAGAGACAAAAGTAGATATGTGTGGCTTCACAGGCCCTATTGAAGGGCAAGTTGGTTACAGCATAGTTTCAAACTCACTCTGCAATGTTTTGTGTTGTACCACAAATTTTCAAACTCATCTGTGTTATCTGGAGAAGCAGTAGTTTGCAGATAGTTGGTGGTGGGCTGCTGAGATGAGTAAGAATAACTGATGGTACTGATCACTTTGAAGCAACAATCAATCACACCAGGTTGCAGAGGACAGGGAAGAATGAATAGCAGGATGAGCAGAGAGGCCTTATCAATCAGTAGTTCTGTTCTTCTGATTTAAATCTTTGATAATGGTCTAGATGGTGTGTGTTTTAGGCTATTTTTATTTCCAACCATGCATTTAATTTATTCTCATCTCGCAAAATTAGAATTATTGGAATCTGTAATAGCTTAGCATTTGAAAAGCTGTGTGGAAAGAGGGCACTTGAAAGTATTAACAATTAAAAAATGAGTTGAGTTGTTTAAGGTTTCACTGCTAGCATTGTTTAATCAGTTTATCTAACATTTTTAACACTAAAGGTTTGAAGCAGAAATGTTGCTTGGCTTGTTTGGAGAATTTTATGATGATCCAAGATAAGAGGTTGCCCAGAAATGTTGGTTGTATAGGTTTCAATGTGTGTCACTGGAAACTGCACCTGTAGAACCCAACAGATAATATTTTGAAAACTTTCAAAGGCTAATTTTGTATTTGAGCCATTAGTAAAAGAGAAATAAGAAAAACTTATGAAACCAAGATAACTTTTTAAAATACATGCTGTATCTTTCAGTATGGCTTTCATTATATATGGGATGATGTTAAACTCCTCTGTGAAACAATATTCATGACCACAAAAAAGAAAAGAAAGTAGCAGTTGTTACAACTGCCTCATGGTTAATGATACATCTGCAAGTTGCTTTTTCTATGAAAGATTGTACACTTGTCTTTCTACCTATGCAGTTCTGGTGTAACTCATTGCTTGGCATATTGAAGCTTCTAAAATTCCTTTTTATTTTACCATTTTCCTGAATTTGTAGAGAAACTCATACAAGCGGTGGGAGTTTACACAGCAAAGACTGATGTAAGGAGACTGAAATGGCACCTCATGTTAATCGCTTTGCTAGTTTACTGTTCTGATAGAGTAAAATGTGGATGACATTAAAAACAAAAGGATTATAGTAATATATAGTAAGTTTCACCCTTGATAATAGAAATACCTACTACACCTTTTTATTCTAGATCTTGTGTTTAATTATATTTTCTTCTCTTGAAAGAGCCTATTTGGAAGTATTTTACTTATTTAGAAAATATATGTTGCGCAAACTGATAGTATATAATAACTGGAGCTTCAATCCTTTTTGTATTTCCATGGCAATAAGCTCTCTGGAAATTATTTCTGAGTGAAATTTGTACCATTGCACTTCATCTCCTTCAACTGATGAGAAAACATCAATAAATTAAAGTGGTACTACTATCAAATCTTTTTGATTTATAATAAAATGGGTTCTATATCAATAGGAAGTTCAGGACCAGATAAGTGGTGCTGGTATATATGTTTTTAAAAATGTAAATGTCAGAGTCATAACATTAAAATGCAAAAAGATGAAGGGTGATGAAATGGAGGCTTAGCTCCAGCTACCCATTGCTTCTCCTCTGCATTTTGTTCCCTGAGATTGTTTTTGCCTGCCAAAAATATTGTTACTGAAAGTCATTCTTGTAGGGAAAATGTAACTAACATCAGAGAAAAAATAAAAATACTGTTCAGCACTACCATACACAGCTGTTTTCACCTATATTATTTCTTTCTTCCACCTCATATAGGTTTTGGGCAAATTCATGTTTAAAGACACCTATCTACAACTGATGCTTTTAATTTAAATTATAAAGCTTTCAAGTGCCTTGAAAAATATGAAGCCAGAATGATAGTAAAGTGGCATTACATAATGTTTTAAATGAGGGCATTACACAGTTAGGATGCCAATACTTATGAGGTCTAATCTCTGATTCTTAGCTATTATCTACAAAATTTGGGCATGTCTGGAAATATTAGTGGACAAGCCAATAGGCCTGTATGAAGTGACTAAGATTTACTTATCAGAAGTGATTCAGGCCATGGAGGCAAATTATTCTCATTTTCTTTAACCAAGAGGCAATCTAACTTGTCTCAGTGAAGCTCTTTGGGTGGCCTCAATCTGCTTTGGGCTGGTGCTGCAGGAGAAGGGTCTTTCCACAATCCCATCACTGACTAAAGTGTTTCCAGTCTAAGCTGCTTCTCAACTGCTTACAACATGTCCTGAAGCTGAAGCTTCCTGTTGTAGCAGACCTTCAGTTCATGAGTGCAAAGGTGTTGTAAGAGAGTGGGATCCCACCCACCTTCTCAACATACACAAGCCAAAGTTCCTCACCAAATAGCTCAAACAAGTGGCACATAAACTTGCTTCCCATCAGATTGGTTGGCCAGGAGCTTTGGCTGCCTGGTACTGGGAAGGCACAAAGGTAGAGCCACTGCCTTGCCTTCCCCTGTGTCTGTTGGCAAACCTCTGGGAGCTTGAGTGAGCTTCAAGCAGGTTGTCACCAGGGGAGACTGAAGCACACCCCCACCCCACACTGGAGATGCCTAGTGTGGGATTTCCCTTCGCCAGCGCTACATTGGGTTAAATAATGCACATATTTAATATATTTACATATATTACATATACCTAATACCTATAAGCCTCAGGGAAAGATTATGTCAGGGTATTTCATTTGTTTGTGCTAGTTCACCCTATAACCAAAATTGCCTGGGCGGATTACAGAGTTACTTGAAAAATTCTTAAGTTTCTGAAATATCCACAGTGGAGGAGTGGATTGTGAAGATGGCAGAATTTGCAGAAATGGCAAAATTGACTTCTTTGATCAGAGATAAAACAATAAGTACTTTTATAGAAGACTGGAAACCCTCTATGGACTTTTTGCTGAAAATGGGAAAAAATGAGTTGGTGATTTTTGGATTTTCTGATGAAAAAGGGTTGAATATGGGAAAAGGGGAATTATGTAATTATATAAGGGGGGAGGAGAGGCAATAAGTTTGTAACTGCCAAAAAGAAAATTTATTTAAATATCTTTTTCTTTTTTCTTTTTCTATCTGTATTGTTTCTTGTACTTTTTCTTTTATATTTCTTCTCTTTCTCAAACATGAATATATAAAGAGAAGTTAAGTAATTTAAACTCATGTAAAAATCCCTAATAAAAATGATATATAATAAAAAAGAAAAATTTGAAGTTTCTAAAAACATTTTTGGAAAGCCAAAAAATAAAATGTAGTAAAATAAAAAGTATCTCCTGATGGCAGAAAAAATGGTTTGCAAAATGGCTGACGGAAAGCAGTCTTGCCTATTCACAAAATAGCTGCCATCCTCTGCCTCTATTCCTGCTTATCCTTTGTCTGGGCAGGTGGGCACAGTTACAAACCAGTGAGTTGCAGCCATCCATCAAAGTTATGGAAATCATTTGGAGCCATGAAACATTCTTAGAAATAAAGGCAAAGCTGGACCCAGTGCTTTGTTTTGCTGCACACCAGGTTCCTGGGCTTTTTAAAATAGTAGTAGTAGTAATAAAAAATGTGGTGGAAAGCTTGATGGGTACCAGAGAAGGTATTTTCATGCAGCTTGGCATCATGTTTGAAGCCACAGATTTAGCATAACCTGATATAAATGCCTGCAGAAACAATTCCATTTTAGGATGCTTGATTTAAGATTATTAAGGTTGCTAGAGACAAATTTTACTAATAAACATACTGTACAACTTCACTATGAGTGTTAAATGATTCATTCTTCTATTAACAGATTCATTCAAATATTTTCATAGCTAAATGGGAGGGCATCTATCACATTCAGAGGATAGGTTGGTCTAGAGAATCAAATTTTGCACTCCGGAATTTCCATTTTATTTCTCACCTTTCTGTCTAAATAGAAAATATTTCTATTTTCTATTTACATAAAAATGTAAATTATTTTTCTCTTAGCTGCCTTATGAAAGTAGTGTATACCATTTTAAAAAATAAAATAACAAAACTGAGTGAATCCTAAGCATTGTTAAATATATATGAGGAAAACAACAGCAGACCTACCTAATAAACAGCTAATTATCATAAGTAGAATCATATGACGAATACAGAGGCAAATATGGCATCCCAAAAAGTGGCATATTAATTGGCTACTACTCAAGAGATAAATTGATCCCAACAACATATTTCAAATTGTCCAGTCATTTACAAACTTTATCAGCAACAGTAGACTAGGACCACCACATTGTATTTATCTACGAAAAGGTTGCTGAAGTGTTGTTCTAACTGGTCTTAAAGAACATATTTTAATATATTTGATTGCAGAAGAATAAATTATCCTAAAATAATTTAATTATGATCCTCCCATTCATAAGAATATGGATGTAATGTGAAATAAATGAAACAATAGCAGTGTAGTCAGATTGTTTATATTTGCTTCCCTGTATTTCTGTACATAGTTGTTTGGAATTTTGCAGTTTTTGTTAATTCTAGTAATCCCTGTTTATTTTCAGACAAATTTGAACAGTTTTGGGCCATAAATCGGAAACTCATGGAGTATCCTGCAGAAGATAATGGGTTTCGCTACATCCCATTTAGAATATACCAGGTAAGAGAATATATGAATATTGTTTTTAATAGAAGTGTTGCTCACCCTTACTATTTGTGACTTGCCAAACAGTAGAGCCACTGAGCAAATTCTTATTACTTTGCCCTACTTTGAAAAGCTTTATGAAAATGCATGGTGCTAAGAATAGTGTGGAAGAGGAAACACCAACTTGCTCCCTCCTGATGTTCTTGGGAAGTGTGAGATTCATGTGCCCCTGGTACAAGTAAGTACAACCCCAAATAAACCGAATGTGTCCCTCACTGGTTTCGTTTGACTGCAATGGTCTTTATAGACTTAAAATGTAGTCATTTAACTTTAAATTATCATTTCCCCAACAAAAGTTTGTTCTAGCTTTAAAATAGTGATAAGTTTAATTAAGTTGTTAATGTGCAACACTTTTTATTCATCTGGAGTTTAATTTAGATTATTATCTGAAGTTTAATGTCAGTGCTTCTTCTGTAAAATTATAGCTTCTTATAGCTTCTTTCCTATCCCAGATTTTTATACAAATCTACACTGAATTGGATTTGAAATCATTTATTCTTTTGTAAAACCATCAACTACCATTTTTAACAAAGGAACCATTAAACTGCTTATTTGTAGAAAAAAGTGACCATGCATTTAATCACTGTAGTGCAACTGTATTGCAGATTTGAGTCCTTGAGTTGTAATTCTGCTTTTCCCTTCATCCTTCTACTATTTGCTTTCTGATGAACATATTCTCTAAGTGTATAAAGTGCAGTCTGATTTCAAAAATAAGTTGTTGTTCATAGCATTTGTCCCACTCGGTTGTAGGATTCGCTTGTTTTGCAGTGTGCCTGCTCTCAGTTTCTTAGAGCAAAGCTATCAGCTCGTGATATGACAATCAGACATTTGACTTCCTCTCAGCCTAATCTGCCTAGTCACCCAGCTGGCTTCCATGCCTAAGAGAGGACTAGAGCATGGGTTCCCCAACTCCTAGTCCGGCACCTTAACCACCTTAACTCCTACACCATATTGGCTCTGATTTTGAAAATGAAAAACACTGGCTAAATAGAATACTAGTGGAAGTAGAAGTACTTCTTGGAAGTACTAATCATATCTTTGTCTATTAGGGTTCTCCTAAGACTCTCTCTCACTAGGTGGCCCATGACTATACAACTTACCTAACTTTTATACAAATTTTAACTCTCCTTGGATACTGTGTGGACAGTTGCTTGTGGAATTCAGACAGAACGTCTCATAACAATAAGGAAAGGTTATCTTGAGTCTGTTTTGATAAAGTGTACATGCAGCCATTATCTTGACTCTAGAAGCTGATATACTGTAAAGAATAGAACCAAGCAGCCAGAGTTCAGTGAGGCAGAGACCCTTGAAGAGGGACTGCCACGGGTAGAGCAGAACTAACCTGGAATGCTTCCTATCCCTTCCTGCCTACCCTGAACATCTTATTTGCTGTTTAGCCTCCTCTCTTATAAAGGTTTTCTTGCCGGAAAAGTAGAGTAACTAGGCTTGGAAAATGTGTTACATTTGGGCTGGATTGCCAGTTTATGAATGACAGAAAAATCCCCCCCCTTTTTTTGTTTTTTGAGAGAGAGAGAAGAGGGAGAGAAGAAAGGAGATACAGGTGTCTCCTTGAATTATTTCAGACAGTTCTAGGAAGGAAGTCGGGGGGAAAATAGCCATTCACCCACTCCTGAAAATAGATATATAGGTAGAAATATAGAGAGAAAGAGAAAGAAATAGAACTTGACTGAATTGTAGAATTGATCTTAGTTGGTTAGCATTAGCACTAGGGCTGCAGCAGTCACCCACAGATGCATTCACACTCCTCAGCTCCCAATACGAAATCCACATGATCAGCTGTATTTTGCTTTTCTTGCTCTCCTTCCAGTTCCTTTTGAACAGATAAAAAGGCAGTGGGGCTTAACGTGCACTATTCCTTATTGAACTTTCAGTTCAAGAATTATCTGGCATTTAATTGCCTGTATACATGGGCAGCTGTCGGAGGTTCTTTCAGGTTGATTGAAAACATTTCTCTCTGCTGCCCATATCCTGCTCCTCCCTCTTTTCATGTGTGGATTATACTCTGCTGAAGAGTCAGGTGTGTGTATTGGGGGGAGAGAAGGTACGACAGGGAATTGTGAAAACAAAGCAATGTAGATAGTTCAGGGAAGAGTCCAGAACTCTGCGCAATTTCCAGTAATCTTTTGAAAACCTAGGGTATCATCTATAGCTGTCCCAGACCCCAAGTTATGTTTTGGCTCTTGGTTTACATACTGCCTGATACAAGTAATGATAACAGTGTTGGAGGCTGGTTTATGTAAGTGCAGTTGTCCCAACAGAATCCTTTCTAGGCTAATTGATATGTTTTCCTTCAAGAGAGCAAAAAAATTCTGCTCATAGGTGAAATATGGTTCATCTGCATATTTGTTGTAATGCTGTGCCTAAGCCAATTATACTGTTTTGTAATAATGAAAACACTTAGAGAAAGAAACAGGCAACTTAAATAAGCTACAAATACAATTAGTTTTGTGGGGGGTGGGTAGCACCACGAAGGAGGTTTAAGATATTCCCAAGCAGTCTGTGTGGGAGACTCAGTCTAAACAGTTGCCATAATTTCTCCCTCGTTCCTGAAATAATGCTGCTCTTAATCACGTAGGAGATCAGGAAAGTTCCATTATTCCTTACAACATATCCTGCCAAATGAAAGGATGTGAGGAAGACATGGGTTGTTGCCCACATATGATTAGGAAAATTGTCCTTAACTATTTGTGACCAAAATCTTTGTCTATTGTCTAGACAAAATTGTAATAAACCTTACTATATAAAAATAAATAAATCTAGCTTCATTCCAGATGTGTGTGTAATTCTAATGGCTGCCCTTAATTTAACCACAGTCTCTGAGACGTTCATATTATTTACCTTAAGTATCACTGACATTGCTTTGATACTGTTATAGACATAATGATAACATTTTACTAAATAACAGACTGTGGCAATTGAAGGTTTCCGTTACGGGTGCTCTACATGTGTATTTGTTTCAGATTCCTTTAGGACTGTATAATTATTAACTTTCAACAAGGAGTAGTGCTTCAAAGTTCCTTAGAACTAACTTTAAAGTATGTATATATAAATAATTACATACACGTACAACAAACTGATACAGTGTATGTAGCAAAGCCTTTATAGGTTACATGAAGGCTGATAATTTCCAATTACTTGTAGTATTGTAGGACAATTAAATTAACCAAGTTGTTGCCATAAGTTGTGGTGATTACCACCTACTGAGATTTTTTTTTTAAGCAGGAGATTATATAAATTCACAGAGAATAAAACTGCTAATCATGGCACTATATAAATCTTCTATCTGTTTGGAATGAACAATGCAATATGAAATCATTACTGCGATGCCATAGGATGCAAGAGACTTTAATAGTACAGTTATAACATAAATTTAGTTTTACAATTTTATTTGCCATGATTTTTTATGTCAAATAATAACTGGCGAGGTGAGATGATAAGAAGCTGTTGAAAACGAATAATTAGCATGAGATATAAATAGCTGCCAACATCAATTAGCCTGAAAATTAGCCACTACTTGGAATTTAACTTTTTTTAATACCTAAAAGGGTTTTTTTGGTTTTTTTCCTTCTTTGCCTAGTTATTTTCTTTCCTGACCTCATCTGCGTGCAGTTTTGTTCCACTCTTTCTTTTCTTAATAGTTCTTACCCCATCACATTCCTTTTGCAGTTCTTTTGCTGTTTCTGCTGGAAAAAAGAGGTAAATGGGAAGTACATAGTATGTACAATGTTTTCTGGGTATGAAGGAGCAATGTATATTAGAGAATGGTTGCAGTATGCAAATAGGAATCATTTAATGTTGTAAAGGAAATGCCTTGTTTATAGGCAATTAATTTTAATTAGTAATTAATTTAACTTAAATTTTCTTGACTCTGCTCATTTTGGGGAATGTGGCTTTTGGAAGGTAAATACAGACCTTCCTTATTTTGCAAATACGTAATACAGGTGTATGATATTTATTCAATTTTTATTCTACCAGAATCACATGACTCTCAGCAGTTACAATGTTATAATAAAAAACAAAAGAATTAAAGCAATATAAATCCAACTTGCAAAAGCAAAGTAGGAATGAAAAAACAAGAAAGGCTCTACAAAAAAGCACTGTTTTTAATATCTTCCTAAAAGCTATCAAAGAGGGGGCCAGTCTGATCTTGGTGGAGCCCATTCCATAGTTACAGAGAAGCAGCGCCTTCTGGCTTCAGCTCTCCTGACATCCCAGAATTGTGGGACTACAAGGAGCCCTTCCCTGCATGATCTAACAGACCAGGCTCAATCCAGTTGGAGGAGACACACCTGTAGGTACCCAGGTGCCAAGCCATGAAGAGTTTTATAGGTTAACATTGGACCTTTAAATTGTACTTGAAACTGAACGAGTAACCAGTACATGGCCCCTGTAGGTATAATATGGCACAAATTCTGGAGTAATTGTAATTTTGGGTTAGTTTTTAAAGGCAGACCTATGTAAAGTGCATCGGAGTAGTATATGTGGGTGATGATGAGAGCACAAGTTACTGTTGCTAGGTCCTCTTGCACCATGTAAGGATTCAATAGGCAATATTCAAGCAGGAGCCACAAGCCCAGAAGGACCCCAAATCATGAACCTGTTCCTGCATGGGTAGTGCTTCTTGACTAAGAATAACAAAGGAAAACTTCGTTCTGCTTGAGTTCTCTTTTGAATCTGTTCTCTCCTGTCTAGGCTCTCCCAACTTCCAGGCACTGGAATACAACATCAACAGCATCTCTCCCACAAACTAGGATAGCAATATATAGTCATCAGTATACTGTTGGATGACCTCCCCCAGGGAATTCATATAGATGTTAAAAAGCAGAGGGCCAAGGGGTGATTCTTATAAGTGAGGGGACACTAGACTAACCTCTCTTCCCCGACTAAAACAGAACCAGTGCCTCAGTCCCCAACTCCCCAGAGAATTCTCTAAGATGTCATGGGCAATAGTATTAAAAACTGTTGAGGACAAGGAGACCTGCACTATCCCCATTCAGGTCCTGACCTAGGTCAGCAAGAGAACAACCAATGCCATCTCAGTCCCATATCCAGATCTGAATGCAGACTGGAAAAGTCCAGATAATCTGCTTCCTCTAGGGTGCTGCATAGCTGATCTTCCACCACCATCTTAACTTTATCCCAGAAGAATAAAGGAGATCAGAAGATAGTTATCCAAGACCACAAGACTGAGAAAGAACCTCTTCAGCAAGGATGCGCCATAGCATTTTTCAAGGCAGCCAGGAGCTTCCCCTTATGTAAAGAACATAGACAATCTCATGGGTCCACGTGATGATTCTTCCACCCATTCCCTGCAGCAGCTAGGATGGGCAGAGATCCATCTTACATGTGGCAGAGGATAGTCTGTGCAGCACCCTCTCCACTTCCTCAGAGCTCACAAGTCAAAGATCTCAGATAACAGGGCAAGACAGTGGTCATCACTACAGACTCTGCCCACGTGTAGTCAAGACTGTGGCGAGTCTGAGCAAATTTGTCAGGAAAGTGCTGTGCAAAATGGTCATAGTGACCATTTATTTACTGCCAAGAGAATTGCAGAATTGATTTCAGTTGGACTGGCAATTCAATGTTTATAGGATGGGGTTGCTAGGCATCTCACTGAATTTTTATGTGTTTATAACTTTTTCTGTCTACTTTTCCTCAAGTGAGATTTTTTTACATGGCCTTGTGGAGACATTATTTTGAATTCAAAATCTTCCTTTTGGATAGATAGGTTCTTACCTAGATTATTGCTACTAGTTTTGTGTGGGTATATGATTGGTTTAGGAGAGTAGCTGTCAGAGTGACAGTATCATGTTTTAGATAGCTGCATTTAAAACTTTACAATTTGAAATGTAAAGTTTATAAACTTACACTAGATAAGACAAGCAGGTAGAACAGGGCTTCTGTAATTCTTTCGAACCCCTATACCAGCAGGAGCTGTACATTTATGTGGCGTGAGACTGATTTTCCAAGAAGTCAGGTTGGGTTGAAAAAAAAAATAACAGCGAGGTTATACAATCCTTAGCACTCTTTGTCATTACTGGGAAGGTAATTATTAATGAGCAATACATTTTAAAAGATACTTGCCTGTTTCTTGTTCTGTCTGGCTGTAATCATGGGAATTCATCTATCTGCTTAGTTGATCTCACCTGTAAATTTCACTATAAAGACATTGATAGCAGCTTGAAAGGCATAGATTGGGTTTAAAATATTCTCTTGCTATCCTCATTCTTCACCGTTCAGTAACTTCCTATCCTAAGCTGCCAAATCTGTCTATTTTTATTTCTTTGTCAGTGGATTGATACTGCTGGGAGAATGTATGTGTCTGAGAGAGAGCAAGGGATAGACACTGTTGAAGACTTAGTCAACCTACTTGTTAGTATCTATCAGAAATCTGAGAATGCAAAACATATTGTGCTTGTAGGAGTTTTTGTGATAAACAGACTTGAATAATATAGTTATACTTTATTTCACCGAGGCACTGACAGTGAAATTAAATGTGAAACTGTGTTTAATTGAAAACCAAAGCTTTAATTCTCAATACAAGAAAGCAAATATGATGTAGTAGGTTTATTGAGACTTGACGATCTCTTTGTTTGGAATATAACAATTCAAGGATATAATTTGCTAAAAAAATAACAGAAATAAAAAGGGCAGAAGAGAAGTACAGTTATCCACACTTACTCAGAAATGCAAGTGAATAAATTTAGTAATGTTAATGAGAGCCTTTGGGTTTAAAAAAGTAGCTAGAGAAAGGAATAAAAGCAATACTGTGATCAAAGTTGTGATCAGGAATAAAGGATTATCTGATGTGATCTGAAAGAAGGGCTTTGTAACACCGTAGCATGAATAAAGCATCTCTCTTCCAATGGCTAAAGGGGCTATGTTTTTCAAGGCTCGTGGGATAATTTTGAAAGCTATTCCTTGCTGTCTCCACATGCAGATGCAGGCATATCTACTTCAGTCTTTTCCCAGTATTAATCCTATTAATATATATTGAGAAACGCTCTTCCAAATGTTTTGCACAGCCCTACCAGTCAGTCTAGTTCCTGTTGACCATTCAACCAAAGAGAAGATATTTATGTTATTTTCTGAAATTATGCTTCTTTCAAGAAGACATGAAATGTTAAAGACATTTTTCCTGACATTAGTTAAGAGACAAACTTTCCAGGAATAGTCTTTCCAGGAAATTCCTTTTTCCTTAAAATCATTACGCTATCACTTTCTCTTGAAGTTCCATTACTTCTGCTTCCTCAGCAAAGTCAGTTAAAGTTAAATAAGGATAGTTCTGGAGAATGATTGTAGTGCCTAATGATTATTGGAGGGGAAATGTCCCAATATTTAGAAGGATGGGGAGAATCTGGGAAACTACAAATCGGTCAGTCTGTCATTGATATCTGCGAAGAGACTAGAACTTTTCATATGCAAGGGATCTGTAAGCATTTTGAAAACATGCAGTGATTATTTAAGAACCATCGGGCATAGCCTTCACATTTATTTGGTTGGCTAAGTTCCATAATAAATTATAGTAATGCTGGGAGTATAGTGTATCTTGGTTTCAGCCACATTTTGGACAAAGTATTCCTCCATATTTCATTTTTCAAACTCCTTAAGAGAGGGCTAGGTGAAATGGCTATTGGATCTGCAGCTGGTTGTAAGCATATGGTCCTTAATGGTTCCTCATCAAACTGGAGCGAGGTAGTGAATGAGATGCTATGGAATTTGGTAATGGGCTACACCTCAACACTTTTATTTATGATTTGAATGACAAGTTGGAAGAAATGCTTATCTGATTTCAGTGAGAGAAGACTGAAACAACATTCAAAGTGATCATGATAAATTAGAAAATCGTATAAACATAAGAGTTGAAATTTAAAAAACTGGTTTTAAAGTTCTTCACTTTTAATAAGGAAACTAATTGCCCATGTGTAGGATAAGAATACCTAGCTTAGTGGTAATATGCATGAATAATAGTCATAGGCTGAATAGGATCTTTCATATGCAGATGGGCCACTTCTGCAGATATTCCTTTAATCTCCATTTTTTAAAAAAAGTAATTTTGCATGCCCTGTTGTCTGGTATGTTACCAGAGAGAAATTGAGAAATTTATTTATTTAAAATATTTATACCTCATTTTTATTTTTTTTTAAATCTTAAACTGGATTGTGATAAAACCAGTTAAAATAATTTACAACACACATTAAACATACATTATAAATATAAAATATACAATTAAGGTATAAAATAACAAAACAAGAAAAGGAGCAGCAATAGAAGTTTAAAATAGCAGCAACATTATTAAAAGACCTGGGAAGGGGAAAAAAGGGTCTGTGCTTGGCACCAAAAAGATTACCAAGATGGTAGCTGGAGAGAACATTCCAAACTCAGGGTAGAGGCCTGTTTCTGGGTAATCTCCTGCCATACCTCAGCCTGGAAGGGGCGCCTCTGAAAATGATCTTAAGGCACAAAAATGAACATATGAAAAGGACCATGCTTGGGATACTGTGGTCCCAAGCCATAAAGAGCTTTCTGGATTAAAATCACCATCTTGAATTGGTTCCAGAAGTGAACTGGGAACAGATGAAGATCATCAAGTAATGGCATTGCTCTGTTCGAGATCTTACTCTTGTTGCAGCATTTTATTCTAACTTGAAGTTTCCAGTCTGTCTTCAAGGACAATCCTATGCATCATGTATTGCAATAATTTCATGTTACCAGAGCAAGCAGTATTGTTGTAGTGCTGCCTCTGTTCCACTAGAGCTGTAGCCACACTTGTTGGACTTTAGGATTCAGCTTCAGTTTGTTGGCTTTCGTCAAGTCCATTACTGTCGGCAGGCGTTACTTCAGAGTTTCACTGCCTCACCTTGAGCCGGTGAAAAAAAGGTCAAGTTGAGCATCATCAGCATACTGATGACATTTTACATGTCCAGATGATCTCATCAACTTTATATAAAAGGTAAAAATCATGAGGGCTGAAATCAGAATGCAAAATGCCACAGCATAAATGCCATGATGTTGAGCAAAACTCCCCAGCATATGAGGGGAATCACTGTAAAGATGTTTTATCCACAGCCTTCCCAAAAAGATACCATGCTTGTTGGCACTGAAAGCTGCTGAGAGAGCTATGTTGGAAGGTGGGAGAAACAGACAGGAACTTTACACACTCACACAGAGTTCTTTATTTAATATATACACTAGTTAGTATATATAGTGGTCTTAGCTTAACAAGCTATACTTACACAGTTCTATAGAGACAATTTCAAATGGAGTCTTGTCTGTTTCACTTCTTCCACATTCAGCTTCTATCCCGAAGAGGGAAAAATAACTCTTTTTAGGCATCTTGGATTCCAGCACCTTTGTCAAACTGTACTTGCTGACTTTCTCTGAAAACTGCAGTCCTTTCCACTAGCAGATTTCTCTCTTAGGTCCTGCTTGCTCCTGCTGGGTTTCCAACTACAGATTCTTCCTCCTTGAAACATGCAGTATTGCTAGTTCACACTGTACAAAATCAACTCCAGGAATGCCCAACAACCTTCTCCTCTAATACTTAATGCTTCTGCCCTTTTATATGTTTATAGCTATAATGCAAGTGTTTAATTAGGTATGAAACTTTTGGGTGTCTGTGTGACACTGAGCCTGATTTTTGCCCATGGGAAAACCCCATTAATCATGAGACCATTGCATCATTCCAACTCTATCAGGGCAGCTCCCCCGCCATAATCCAGGAGAATCAACACAGTGCACTCCCCATCTCTCCTGCAAAGTTCATTCAACAGGACAACCAAGACCAAAATCCTATTTGCAGCTGATCTAGTAAATTTGTTTCATCCAAGAGTATCTGCATATGATTAGCTATCACAAGCTCAAGCCCATTACCCAAGATATGCCTGTTGGACACTGGCTTATAGTTATTTAGGTTGAGTTATCTGGTCTAATTACTGTATGTTTTTCTCAGGAGTGGTCTCTTTCTAATGTGGTTGGGACCATTCGTCCTTGTACAGAGGAATTTGAAACCTCCTTAACCCAGCTTTAACACAGCTGAGCATCTGCTTCCAGATGTAATAACCCATAAGGTAAATCTGTGGTTGGCCAAACTTGCTGAAGCACTTTGTCCTGTCTTTGGGCTTTGAAACCTGGAACTCTTCCCAAGAAATCTGAGCAGGCAGTGCCTTGCCCTATTGTACCCATTGAACTACTGGTACAACAGAGTCTGATGATGATGCATTTATTTATTAAATTTGTATGCCACCCATCTCCCCCAACAGGTGACTCAGGGTGGCTCAAAATTAAAACCCACAAACAATTTAAAAATATACAATTAAAATTGATTAATCAATTAAAAGGTCAAGCTATACAGCAAACCCTATACATAAAGAACTAAAAACAGTCAGGATGATGGGGGGGCAGAATCAATTACCCCACAAGCCACTTCCATCGATGCGAGCCCCCATCTGGCCCCCAGGACATCTGGCATAGCCAGGATTTCAGGCTCTTCCTGAAGGCCATGAGAGTGGGGGCACATCGCACCTCAGGGTGATCACTTTTGTCCTTAAACAGTCCCAAGTCTCTCAGAAAATCTCTGCTGGGCAGCAGTGAAAAGACTCAGTTGCTTCTTTTGCTTTAGGGTACATTTGATAATGAGCTCTTATTTGTGTTCACTCAGATTCAGAGTGAGTTTTCTTCCCCCTGAATTCTAGTTATCTCACAACTTGCTTTTTTGCCATTAGATAAGATGTATGTCAAGCCTCTGAGTCATGGGAGATGGCGCTAATGAGTGAGCATGTCGGTTGTCCCAGTCTTCTCTGTATTCTACAGGGCAGCCAAATCATCAAGATACAACAACCATACTAATTGGAAAATCCCGCAGAGTCTCTGGCGGCAGATCATTCTAATAGGTTCCCCCATCCCTATAGAGAGTAATAATTCCTGTGAGCCTTAATCTTAACAGGAAGTGATGTAATCATGACAGGGGAAGAGATCTAAATTCTCCATTTTCAGACTACCATCATACTGCTTAGTGGAACAAACCAAATCCAGAGTGTGACTGTATTGGGCCAGTGACACGTTGAGACAGATCTATGGTTCTAATGGTAGCCATGAAATCCTGAGCAGCCCCAACTAAGGCAGTTGTGACATGGATGTTGAAATCCCTCAAAACTACACTCCAGAAGTCAGTACCAATTCCAAGATACATACTTTATTTGCCACATTTCTGTGCCAGCCACTTCCAAATGATGATGGGTGGCTTTACAAACTAAAAGCACAAATACATAAAATGATACCCAGAATAAAATAAAATAGGCATATCAAGGGAAACCATAAAAAATGCAAGATATCTACACTTCCTCCACCACTAAAGGAAGACCCACCCAGACCACCTAGCCCCAGACCTGGGGAAACAACTAGGTTCTTAAGATTGCTTAAAGGCAGTCTAGATGGGGGCCATGCAGATCACTGGGAGTGGGAGTGGATGTTGAGTTAACCTCTTCCAGCTTAGATAAAAAAAAGTTATTGGGCAGAGCAATAGGTGGTACACTATCATCATCCCTAGTCTGCCCCAAGTACCCAAACTAGTAAGTGTGTGTATTCTCTAAGCTAACTTGTATGCCTAACATTAAGTTGACTCTTGGAAGATGTGTCTGGCATGTCTTTTGGTCAGAGACGTGTTCTGGCAAGAAGGAAGTTGGGTTTTCCTTTCTGTAAATAAAGAATACACTCTTAATACATCTTTAATTCATCTTAAATAGCATTAAGTAGACCCATTTTGTAAGGACTTGATAGTTGCTCATTTGCTCGTTTGAAAAGCTTGGAATCAAACTTAAACCAAAGGGCAACAATGTTGAAATGTTGTTGCTGTTGGGTATTTTATTTATTTAGAAGCAACACAATAAGTGCTCATAATCTGAGATTTTGGTACACTGAGGAAATAATGTAAGAGGAACTTCAGTTTTTATATGGCTAAAATGACATGTGGAAATCATAAGGGTTATTGTGTGGGTTTAACATGTAAGGCAATTTGCTGTGGTTTAAATACAATTAGGAAATCCATTCTTTTATGTAGATGTAAAGACTAGTAAGTCTGTTGGCTTTCATTTCTTAAGAATTATAATTTGTGGTTTATGTTTTTTTCTGTTATGATTACATCCTGTATAAATTGTTTGGCTTATACATATTGTTTAAAAGCCAGAGAACCAGTGTTCTTAGGAAGAAGACTGTAATATTTAGTCAACTTACCTATGGAAGAAGTTATTATGTAATGGTACATGTTACTTTGAAATAACATTAGGGTGTTTTGTTTTGTTTTTAATTTACTGTATCTGGCTGAAGACTGAACTTTGCCTCTTTGATATTAGCTTTCAAAATAGATCAAGGCTCTTTTGTTAGGAGGCTTCAAAACAAGTAAAACCCTCGCACTTCTCACACTAAATTTGTGAAGCTATTTTTTATTTGATGCTCCAGCTTTCCATTTTCAGGACTCTTAAGGTACTATCGGACAAAAACAATGACCTCCTGTCAAAAATAATACATATCTGATACCTAAAATAATTGTCAAGCAACTCAAAGATGTGGCCGAGTGCCCTGACTCGTTATACAACAAAAGAGTAAAAAGCTAGTAACAACTCCAAGGGAGGCTTTCCACTGGAGATATGTATCAACCAAGATTCAATTCAAATTTGTTACATGATTTGAAGAATTGAGTTGATATAAATCATTAATTTGTATTAAAAATCTAATCTTGGAACCACTTCAGTATTATCTAGTATGATTTGGCATATCAATGTATTGCACATTTGTGTTTGGATAATTTCACTGAATTGCCTTTCATTCAAAGCTTCACACAACCATTTCCCTAACTTTTTTTTTTTAATCAAACCATCTTAGGTCTTTTCTGTCAGTCAGATGTATTCATACTAAATAGATGGTCCCTTATATCAATAGCTTTCAAACTTTTGTGGAGATGACTTTTTGTTCCCTTAGTCCCTTGTGGCCACTTGAGACCTCAGAACCCAGTTTGAAAAACCCCACTATAGATAATCAGGCCTTATATCACTTATGGCTTTAAAAGTTAAAAGAGCACCTTCAAATTGCATTAAAAAACAAACAAACTGGTGCAGATCTTTCAGCATAGGCATAATACAATCCCTATATCATGAACCAGTCAGCAATATAGCTACTATATTCTACAATTATCAAAACTTCTGGATGCTCTTCAAAGATATCCTCATATCAAGTTTGTTGATTTTTAAGTATTATGCAACTAAGGCATGGGTAACTGTCGCCAAATTCAATATTGTATGATATGTCGTTGCTAGATTACCTCAGGACCAGAATAAAGTTAATGTTGGAAAATTTCTTAAAACTACAGTCTTCTCCATCTCTCTTCCTCCACCCCCTCCCAACTGTTAAATGAAACATATTTCATATTTAAAATTTCCATCTGATCACCAAACAATTGTCTGGAAATTGCAGTAGATATTGATATTAAAGATTATGGTGTGGCTTAGCATGTCTAGATCATATGGAAACTTCATGAAGGTGAGGTTTTGAGGTGTTTTCCTAACCATAACTATATAATTATATAACTATAATCAAAGTGCCTAACCTGCAGAGGCACTTTGATTATACAATTTTGCAGTATTTTTTATTTAAAAAATTATTTCAAATAGTATATTTTAATAAAAGAAAGCATATGCTATGTGAAATGTTTTATTTATTTTACCCCTCATGCTCCTGTGAGATAATTATATGCAGCTATTCTAGTTATGTTTTTACTAACATTAACAATTTATTGCTAGACAACAACGGAGCGACCTTTTATACAGAAGCTATTCCGTCCTGTTGCCGTAGATGGACAGCTACATACACTGGGTGATCTCCTAAAAGAAGTTTGTCCTGCTGCAATTAACCCTGAAGGTACTCTGCTAAAAGTTATAATGGAATATGTTTTCTTGCTTGTAGAGTGAGGCTTGGGAAAGATTTTTTGGGTTGTTTTTTTTTTAACCACCTCTTGGTCTGTTGCAGTGTTAATCTTAACCTTTGAAGTGAAGCCAAAACAGAATGAAATATAGACAGTAAATAGCAGCAGCAATAAGATTGGATTTTGGGTTTTTAATTGGGCAAGGATAGAGCTTTCTGTGTTTGGTAAGATCAGAATAAATTGTTTGCTTAATTTGCAGGTTTCATAATTTTGTTGTGATGACTAGGGATGAGGGAACAAATCATGTTCAGGAGGAAGTCTAGCAACAACTAAAGAATACTTTATTTATATTTTAGTACCTTACTTTGTCTAGAATCAGTTGATTCAAACTATTTTGCATTTATGAACTGTACAACAGTTTTCTTAAGTGGAACTCAGAGATGGAATGTTTCAGCCATTGTTGACATGGGTGGGGGGAGAAGAGTGTTTCGCTGATTTTCCTTTGTACCCCTGAAAATATGTTCCTAAAGTTTCAGGGACATTTTGAAATGGTATGTACATGTGTTGGGGGATTACAGGAGGAATAAACAGCAGTAGCTTGTGGTTGTCTATGAATACAAAGAATGCCTAAGACCCAAGTATATTCCTGAAATAGCATTAATTAATTTTCAGATTAATATCCTATAATACAATTCAAAATTTGTCATACAATCCACAACCTCTTGTGCATAATTTTGTATACCTGATTCAAGGATGAAGTGTGATGACTTGCTATTAGTGTATGATAGTTTTGCTATTAGCTGGATTATTTTATTTTATTTTATTTAACAAATGTATGGAAGCACAACCAAGAAAAAAGAAAGAAAATAAATAGAAAACAGATTTACAAGATATATAAAACTGAATGAGGATTTTGGAAATAGCATTAATTAGTGCTGTGTACAAAGGCAGTTTATATCAATTTATCACTTTAAAATTACTATTAAAATCAAATCAATATTTGGTAATTAACAGAGACAGCCAATGTAATCATCAGTCAGAACAAACAATAGGAGTTTCCATCTAATCTGAGAAAGCCTGACATTATTATAACAAGTCAGGCAAAATCTAGTATTTTAAAAAGGCTTATGTTAGGAGAGACCCAAACTCTGGATGTGGTACAAGTCTGTGTGCAGAATTATAATCCATAAATGTTTTCCAGGTTAAATTAAATTCAGTATCAGACTTGTTTTTTAAACACACAATTATTTTTTACATTGATGTGTACTCCCATCATTTAGTCTACCATTCTTTTGAGTATATGGCATTGGTTCTGTATGTGGTAAAAGCTGCTGGGATACTTTGTTTCTTGTAAATTACAGATAATTCTTTAAGAGTTAACAAACTTTAGCTGGCAACCATAGTTCCCTTAGCTATCATTAAGTCATTCTATATTCCAGTTCTCTCTTCTAGCTTGGAGCTTGATGTGGGGGACAGATTTTTCCTTTCATTGTTTTTTTTTTAAAGTTTTTTATTTTTTACAGCAAACACAAACATACATAAACAAACAAGAACATAAAAAACATAAAAACCATCTTCCATCTTAAACCGTGTGTCAGCCAGTTACCAATCATTTGTGCCATCCTTTCATAGTCTTCACTCACCATTTATATAGATTCTCATGTTATCTATCCAACGTATATTTATATATTTATCAGTTATCAATTATTAAACATTTGTGACTAGTCTATCTATAACACCAGCTTTCATTATAAGATTTGTATCATTTTTGTCCATTGATTATATATATATATATATAGTAATTTATATCAGTTTATCGAGTTTCTATTATAGAATTTCCTAATCTATTACATTACTGTATCTTTTTGTCCAACCATTGATAAAACAAATCCCGTATCATATAAAATTGTTTGTCTTCTTGCTCTCTAATTTCAAATGTCAATTTACTCATCTCAGCACATTCCATAATTTTCTTAATAACTTCCTCCTGCATAGGTACTTTTTCATTCTTCCAATTCTTAGCAAAAACAATTCTAGCCGCTGTCAAAACATTTACAATCAGATATTTCAATTCTTTACTGTATGTTTCCGGTATAATTCCCAGTAAAAATGTCTCTGGTTTAAAGTCTATGTGTTGTTTTGTCATTTTTTCCAACCATGTGCGGATTTTAATCCAATATCTTTTGGCTTCGGAATATGTCCGCCACATATGGTAATATGAGCCGGGTATCTGATGACACTTCCAACATTTATCGGACTTGTTCTTACACATTCTCGCGATCCTCGCTGGGGGTAAATGCCACCTGTAAAACATCTTATACAAGTTTTCTTTATATGCAGTTGACATTGTCATTTTATAGTTTTGAGACCATAGTTTTTGCCACTTCTCTAAATCAATTCCATATCCAAAATTTTTCCCCCATGCAATCATTGTTTCTTTGACCTGTTCTTCCTCCATTTTAAATTCTAGTAAATGTCCATAAAGTTTTTTAATCACCTTTTCATCAGTACCCATCAAAATTTTATCTAGAACAGTCAGCTTATCATAAATACCTTCTGCTTTAAAATCTTTATCAAATCTAGATTGTATTTGCAAATATGAAAACCAATTCATTTTTATACCTTGTTCTTCCAACGCTTGCATAGTTTTAAGTTCACCCTTTTCATTCAATATCTCAGTATATCTAACTGTTTGTTCCTTTTTATATGTTATTGGATAAGAGAAGGCTTCAATAGTGGATATCCATCATGGAACTTTTAAATAATACTGTCTTCTTGTCTTCTCCTGATTTTTCCTTTCATTGTTGTACTTTCTAAGATGTCCAACAAGAACCCAAGGGTTCCTCATAATGTTACTGCTGGGGAACATAAAGGTCCTTTCCTATAATTGTTCCATACTGCTGAGATTTGCAGAACTCCAAAATACAATATAGGTTATAAGGCCAAACTCTTTCTTCTTATGAACTGTAAAGTGGATGGGGTTTGGTCATGTTGCACTTGCCAGAGGGCTATGGAACACTTCCTGTGAATTGCTTGGGTAGTAAATAGGAAAAAGAAAATGCCTTGCCACAGGCTGACATGATTTAAAGTAATTATGGTGAGCTTTTCCTGTGGTTTCTGTGCTCATGAGTCAAGGTCCTCAGCCTGAAATGAAATGAACTCAGCAGCAAAGTATTCTTCATTTCGGTATTGCTGCTATTTTTTATTTTATTTATTTATTTTGCTTTATATTCTGAACATAACTGTTTGACTGTGTCTACCTTTATTCAGCAATTAAGTATCTTACATTTTACAGTAATGATTGGCATCCACCCAAAATTAGCTTTGGGTGGTATGAGGCTTGGTATCACTTGGTGTCAGTTGAGTGCAAGCATGGGGAGAACTATTTGGGT